>NC_054373.1:17821560-18029060 GCF_017654675.1 Xenopus laevis
TACAGATGCTTAGGTAGGTTGCATGGTTAAAAGAGACCAGTTTCTGTGCAGGAAGAAGACACAAACAGGGCTGCTCCTGAGGCAATGTGAGAGCCAGTGACAGTGAGCGGCCAGTTACCAGGGATGGCAAAAAGTCGCCTCCTTTAACTTTAAATGGGTTGTTCACCTTTAAATTTACTTTTAATATGATATAGAGAATGATATTTTGAGACAACTTGCAACTGGTTTTTATTTCTTATTATTAGTGGTTTTTGATTTATTTAACTTTTTATTCGGCAGCTCTCCAGTTTGCTTTTTTAGCTATCTGGTTGCTAGGGTCCAAATTACCCTAGCAACCATGCATTGTGTTGAATAAGAGACTGGAATATGAGTAGGACAGGCCTGAATAGAAATATGAGTAATAAAAAGTAACAATTAGGGGCCGATTCACTAACTTCGAGTGAAGGATTCGAAGTAAAAAAACTTCGAATTTCGAAGTGTTTTTTGGGCTACTTTGACCATCGAATGGGCTACTACGACTACAACTTCGACCCCCTAGTTCGCCATCTAAAAGCTACCGAACTCAATGTTAGCCTATGGGGAAGGTCCCCATAGGCTTTCCAAAGTTTTTTTGATCGAAGGATATTCCTTCGATCGTTGGATTAAAAACCTTCGAATCGTTCGATTCGAAGGATTTTATCGTTCGGTTCAAAGGATTTTATCGTTCGATCGAAGGAATAATCGTTCGATCACACTATTTGCGCTAAAATCCCAGTCGAATATCGAGGGTTAATTTATCCTCGATATTCGACCCTTGGTGAATCGGCCCCTTAATGTGTAGCCTTTAGGAGCATTTACTTTTTAGATGGGGTCAGTGACCCCTTTTTAAAAGCTGGAAAGAGAAGGCAAATAATTCAAAAACTATAAAATATGAATTGCTTAGAATTGTGCCATTCTATAACATACTAAAAGTTAACTTAAAGGTGAACCACTTTTTAAAACGGAAATACGGCAGCAGCAGTCCCAGGATCACCCCCACACCCAAAGCTGCATGCATAGGAGCACTTAAAGGCGTGCATTCAAGATGTGCTTTGTTGAAATTCACAAAAAAATACTGTACCCCTGCCTGATGTTACCCATAGTTACCCTATGCCTGTGAGTTTAATATCCCTTTATTCTGTGCTGTTACTCACAGCCTTTACTATTAGCCTTAACATTTCCAGCTCACAGGCTCACTAACCCCATTCATTTATTGTTATTCATTATGTCTTGCTTTGTACTGAGCTCAGCACTTTCACACAATAAAGCAGAAATACATCCTACAGATAAAAAATGGAAACAATACTGTCTCTCTGCACTGCATTAAAGATGCAAACCCTTTACCTGCAAATCCTCGGCAGTCCATTATACAATGCACTTCAGTGTTCCAAAATCTCCCTCCGATGCCCTCTAACAGTATCTGGAAAGGTAATTCCGGGCCAAAAACACCAGAGACTTTGGTTTAAAGGAACAGTAACACCAAAAAATAAAAGCATTTTACAGTAATTATAATATAATGTACTGCTGCCCTGCATTGGTAAAAGTTGTGTGCTTTAGAAAGAGTACCATCATTTATAGAAACAAGCTGCAGTATAGCCATGGGAGCAGCCATTCATGCTGAAAAAGGAGAAAAGGCACAGGTTACTTAATAGATAACAGATATTCTCTGTCATAGAATACAATATTCAACAGAGTGCATGTTAAGGTCTATGGGTGAAAATTTACTTGCGACGGCTTCGCTGACATTGCAGCACTTCGCCAGGCGTAGATTCGCCAGGACAACGAAGTCCAAAGTTGTATCCAGGGTACCGAACGCTTGCAAAGTTGCGCTAGCGATAACACGATAACAGTTTGAAGTTACGCTAGCAATGTCTAATTAGCATACGGCGGTGAGTTAAAGTTGAATGGACGTATATGTAGCAGCAAATACATTACATTACACAAGCCCAGGGAACCTTAATAAAATAAAATAGAGTTGTTATATTGCCCTACACATGAGCCCAGTGTATAGTTTATGTGCCATATGTTAGGAAATGTAGGGAGGAAGGTGGGTACCCCAAAAAAAAAACTACGATCTTTTTCAGCTTATCACCCTGTAAAAAGTAAAAGACACCAGCGTTTTTGGGGACTAATCTACTCTATTGCACTTCGCCTGGTCTGAGCTGGCGAAGTAAACTCTGGCGCTAGAGGTAACGTTCAGAAAAATCCACATCTAAGTGAATTAGCGTAGTTACGTCCCTTTGCCAGAGTGCAGCTTTGCCTGGCGTTAGGGAGCGAAGTACCGCTAGAGTCTATCTACTTCGCTAGCGAATTGGCGCCAGGGACCTTTAGTAAATCGGCGAATTTGCAAAATGATGTCACGCTGGCGAATATTTTTTAGCCACTTCACACTTTAGTGAATTTGCCCCTATGTAACCCATTTCTTGAATGGCTGCCCCCATGGCTTCACGGAACCGTGTTAATAGTAGTGTTTTCAAAATAAGGATGCACCGAATCCACTATTTTGGATTTGGCCGAACCCCCGAATTCTTCATGAAAGATTACCGGTAGTCCGAATACTGAACCAAATCCTTATTTGCATATGCAAATTAGGGGTGGGAAGGGGAAAACATTTTTTACTTCTTTGTTTTGTGATTAAAAGTCATACGATTTTCATCCCCACCCTAATTTGCATATGCAAATTAGCATTAGGTTTGGCCAGGCAGAAGGCTTTGCGGCGAATCCAAATCCTGCTGAAAAACGCCCAATCCTGAACCGAATCCTGGTTTCGGTGCATCCCTATTTTAAAGCCAACACATGACTTTTACCAATGCAGGGCAACACTTTGAAATGCTTTTATTTTTTTGATGTTACTTTTTCTTCAAGATGCGAGTTACTTGACAAATTCAGATTATCGTAAAGAGCAAGATTGGGCATTTTAACCAGAATATTTAGGCTGCTACATTCAGGAAGCCTCTTTATGCAAAAAATTTTTGGGATCATATCAATTTTTCCTATCAAAGCGACATTCTTAAATGATTTCATCATTGGCTTCTGTCCAAAATCTCATTTTGTTTCAACAATTTCATACATTTAAAAAAAAAGAACTGCAAGTGAATTGTTCCATTTCTTATGTTTTTCAAATCCAGTTTATCCTGTTTGGTTGGCAGCGTATTCTTCTTACAGTTATTTTTTAAATACAGGTATGGGACCTGTTATCCAGAAGCTCTGGACCTGAAATTTTCCATAATTTGGATCTTGGTACCTTAAGTCTACTAGAAAATCATGTAAATATTAAATAAACCCAATAGGCTGGTTTTGCTTCCAATAGGGATTAATTATATCTTAGTTGGGATCAAGTACAATCTACTGTTTTATTATTACAGAGAAAAAAGAAATGATTTTTAAAAATATGGATTAAAATGGAGTCTATGGGAGGAAGGGCTTTCCGTAATTCGGAGCTTTCTTAATAACGGGATAACGGATCCTATACCTGTATCCTCTGAAAACGATACATGGGCACCTTTGTGGTCGCTGCCTGTTCACCATATGTCACACAGAAGCAGATCTAGGTGTAATTATCATTATGTGAGAGGCAGCTCTGTGTTATTAATTAACCACTTGGCACGTGCGGGTCTCTGAAGTGTCTGTGTGCACTGGTTGTTGTGCATGTGTTGTGCATGTGTCGTGCTTCTCCTTCATGCAGTGAGTGGAGCACTGACTAATTTACTGGCTCCTGGGAGTGGAAAAAAGATTTTCACAGTGTATGCTTGAAGGGCTGGCTTATAAATGGAAAAATAGATTTTTTTTTCTTTCTCAGCGATGCTTTTGTACTGCAGTCATTTATTTTAGTAAACCTTGGGATCTTGGCATTTCTCAAATGTATCGATTTCCTGACTTTCATTATTTTTATTCTGTACTGCTGTACAGGTATTGGATCCATTATCCGGAAACCCATTATCCAGAAAGCTCCGAATTATGGAAAGGCCAACTCCCCTAGACTCCATTTTAATCAAATAACTCAAATTGTTTTCTCTGTAGTAATAAAACAGTAACTTGATCCCAACTAAGATATTATTAATCCTTATTGGACGGAAAACAAATTCATTGTAAGCAGAATTAATGTGCGGAGATCCATTATATCCAAATAAACCACATTTTTAAAAATGATTTCCTTTTTCTCTGTAATAATAAAACAGTAGCTTGTACTTGATCTCAACTAAGATATAATTAATCCTTATTGGAAGCAAAACCAGCCTATTGGGTTTATTTCATGTTAACATGATTTTCTAGTAGGCTTAAGGTATGAAGATCCAAATTATGGAAAGATCCATTATCTGGAAAACCCCAGGATCTGAGCATTTTGGATAACAGGTCTCATACCTGTACAAATAAGGAAGAAAATATTGGTACAGGTATGGGATCGCTTATCCAGAAAGCTCTGAATTATGAGAAGGCCATCTCCCATAGAAATAACTCAAATTTGTAGAAATGATTTCCTTTTTTCTCTGTAATAATAAAACAGTAGCTTGTACTTGATCTGAACTAAGATATAATTGGAGGCAAACCCAGCCTATTGGATGTATTTAACGTTTAAATTCATTTTAAGCTGAATTAATGTGTGGAGATCCCAATTGCAAAAAGATCCCTTATCCGGAAAACCTCAGGTCCTAAGAATTTTGGAGAACTGGTCCCATGCCTGTAACATTACATGGTAAAGAAGAAGGTGGGAGGAACTTCATGCATTTTCTCCTACATTTTCTCCTACAGCCAGGGAAATGATAACAGGTCTGGGGAGGTATGTCCGACAGACATCACCCTAATTTTTAGGGAGTCACCCTAATATTTCCCCTGTCACCTACATTTACAGCCCAGTCAACCTTTTGCAGAATTCTCACCCTAATTGTATTTACCTAATTGTACTTACCTGCCTTCAAATGAAAACCATTAAAACACACCAAATCCTGCAGAGTAGGGGGTGTGGTCTGGGTGGGATTAGGGCATGTCTGTGGGCGAAACTGGCATGGCCTGGGCAAAAAGTTGCTGTGGCTAAGATGCACCCAGTTTTGCCATAGGGATGGTGTTGGATTCAGGTTCAGCTGAATCATCAAAGTGATTGGCTGAATCCTTAAAGGGCTGGTTCGCTTTTAAGTTATCTTTTAGTATATTATATAATGGCTCATTCTAAGCAGCTATTCAATTGGCCTTCGTTTTCTCTTTGTTATAGTTTTTGAGTTATTTGCCTTCTTATTATTCTTTCCAACTTCCAAATGGATGTCATTGACTCCATCTAAAACAAATGCTCTGTAAGGCTACAAATGTATTGTAATTGCTACATTGTATTACTTATCTTTCTATTCAGGCCTCTCCTATTCATATTCCAGTATCTTCAAATAAGTGCATGGTTGCTAAGGTAATTTGTACCCCAGCAACTAGATTTCAGACTGGAGAGCAGCTGCATAAAAAGCTAAACAACTGAAAAACCCCAAATGATTAATGAGGAAACCCAATTACAGATTGTCTCAGAATATCACTCTCTACATAATACTAAAAGTTAATTCAAAGGCAAACAACCCCTTTAAATCATATGACTACTCATCACAGACAAGGAAACAGAGATCTTTTTTTTCTTTTTAACCATTTAGCTGAACCCAAACCCTAGCTTGCATATGGTTCAGATTCAGTTAAAGGAACAGTAATACCAAAAAATGTAATTGTTTTAAATGAATGACAATATAACTCTTCTATAGTTTATGTAAACAAGCATGGATACACAGTAGATAACAGATAAGTGCTACTATAGTTTATATAAACAAGCTTCTGTGTAGCCATGGGGGCAGCCATTCAAGCATAGGATACACAATAGATAACAGATAAGTACTACTATAGTTTATATAAACAAGCTGCTGTGTATCCATGAGGGCAGCCATTCAAGCACAGGGTACACAGTAGATAACAGATAAGTACTACTATAGTTTATATAAACAAGCTGCTGTGTAGCCATGGGGGCAGCCATTCAAGCACAGGATACACAGTAGATAACAGATAAGTACTACTATAGTTTATATAAACAAGCTGCTGTGTAGCCATGGGGGCAGCCATTCAGTCACAGGATACACAGTAGATAACGGATATGTTCTGAAGAATCCCATTGTATACTACAGAGCTTCTATGTTATCTGCTGTGTGTCCTGTGCCTTTTCTACTTTGTTTTAGCTTAGAATGGCTGCCCCCATGGCTACACAGCAGCTTGTTTATATAACCTATAATAGTCTTTCTAAAGCAAACACGCCAATTTTATCAGTGCAGCCCGATAGTACATTTTATTTTCATTACTTTAAAAGATCTTCATTTTTCGGGGCTTCCTGTTCTTTAAGAATTTGGTCATTCCTTCACAGTGTCAGACTGGGACACCAGGGGCCCACCCAAAAACCTTTGACCAGGGGCCCACCAATTAATCTTTGACAAGGGGCCCACTCGGGGCCCACTCTCTACTATTTTTCTTACTCTCCTCACTCAACCTCTATTCTCCTAGTCTCTTTTCTTTACATACTATACTCTGTTTTTCTCTCTATTTAGCCTCTTTGTTCTCATAGAAATATGGAATGGCCATGAAATAGGCCAAATATTTAGCAGCATGAGGGTCCACTGACACCTGGGCCCATTGGGACTTTTCCTGGTATCCCGGTGGGCCAGTCCGACACTGTTCCTTCATGAAAGGTTTGTGATTCACCTGAATCCCAAAATAGTGGATTCAGTGCATGTCTAGTCTCTAGTCCCATGTTATGATATTTTATATTGAATATACAACGCCGTGTGCTTTGTCCAGGACAGGGAAGAATTTGTGAATATCTCATTATCTGGTGCTTATAGAGAGGTTCTATATACCTTTGCCAGCAAAGAATTCCCATTACTAAGCTCAATTCATCCAGAGAATATTACTGTAAAATGGCTTTTGTTCTGCTTCGGGCCTGCCCTATTTTGCATTGCTTTTCTTCAGTGTTCCCCAGGGAGAGAGCAGGTCGGAATTATCGGAATTGTCTGAAGACTTTATATAATTGCATATACCATCTAAATAGCACTGTGGTTCATTACTTTTATTTCCTTGCCCTTTGGTTGCCTGCCCTCCCTCCAGCCTTATAGACCGGCAAAACTTCATTAAAGGAGAACTAAAGCCTAACTAAAGAAGTAGCTAGAAATGTTGTACATTATGTTTTGGGCTTCTGTACCAGCCCAAGGCAACCACAACCCTTTAGCAGTAAAGATCTGTGTCTCCAAAGATGCCCCAGTAGCTCCCCATCTTCTTTTCTGCTGATTCACTGCACATGTTCTGTGCTGCTGTCACTTACTGAGCTTAGGGACCCACTCACAATATACAGTACACATAGAATAGAAATGTCACAATATAAGGCTGATTAGTAATTAATACAGATAATTACTACATGGCAGCACCGAAACCAGTGCAATTAGCATCAGAATTTAATAATCAGCCTTGTAGCATCAGCTTATATTACAGGGGAAGCTCATTTTCTGCTGGATAATTAGTGACGAGCCCTAAGCTTAGCTTCTCAACAGCTGCTCAGAGCCCACTGAGCATGTGAGTGTCACAGACACTTTCCAAGATGGTGACCCCCTGTGACAAGTTTGAAGTCCTGGATCATTGCTGCTATTGACAAGCTAAAACTTTAGGCTGGTGCAATAGATTTACTATATAAAATATGGCATTTTTAGCCATTTCTATAATCAGGGTTTAATTCTCCTTTAACTGGCAAGCATCTGTTCACCTGCCTGTTCTGCTGAAGCCGAGAAGAGGAGCGACGCAGCCTCTCCAGTCCCCCAGGAGCCATATTAGAAGTATATATTGATCTGCATTTTACTTCCCTTTAAAGCAAGCATTGTGGTTAACGTATCTGAAGTTCTGTAAGTGGCTCTCTCACAGATACGGCCCAAACAGTTGACATTTACCTGCTTGCTGTTATTTTATTTCAAGCTCTGGAAGAGCCAATTATCTAATGGATTTCTTTTTAGCAATGTTTCCATCATTGTGAGAACATAATGGGAGCCTTGTCTAGTGAAAGGGAGCAGAAGCCAGTGCTACAGCTGTGTCTCCGGCACGAATCAATGGCAAAAAGTTCTTACATTGCATACTGTTACTTTAATTAGACAGTTCTGTAACCCCTTGTGCACAGTAGTACTTATTATTAGGAGTAAGTGCCTGCATGCTGAATATGACTTTTATCCACCATCATGTACTGCAACCTGTGCTGGAAAGTCAGAGTTCAGGTATGGGATCCGTTGTGGATAACAGGTCCCATACCTGTACAACATTTCTTAAGGGCCCAGTTTCTCCTCTTAAGCTGGGCAGATCGTTAAACTTTAAATAAACTTTTAGTATGATGTAGAGCGTGATATTCGGAGACAATTTGTAACTGGTTTTCATTTCTTATTATTTGTGGTTTTTGAGTTATTTAGCTTTTTCTTCAGCAGCTCTCCAGTTTACAATTCCAGCAATGTGGTTGCTAAGGGTCCAAATTACCCTAGCAACCATGCATTGATTTGAATAAGAGACTGGAACTGGAGACCTGTATAGAAAGATGAGTAATAAAAAGTAGCAATAACAATATATTTGTCAGTGCTAGGCCAACCCCAACGGGAGGGATCTCCAGGTGCGAGTATCCTAGCGCTGGAAGGGGGCAATGTTACCCCAAGCAGAGAGCCGGTTCTATTAGCCCACACCTGATTAGGGATAATATTTGTTGACAACAGGTTTCCCTTTAAAGGAGAAACACACCTGTACTAGAAATAACCCCTACCCTGCGTAGACCAACCTCCCTCCTCCCCCACAGCCTAACTGCCCTTCGGGCAAATGCCCCTAATTTTTTATTTAGCCCTCCATGCAGATCTGGGCTCAGGAGTTCACGGGCGTCATCTTCTTTTTTCGGGTTCTTCGGAATCTGAGCAGAGTTTTGTGACTTTCTGCGCATGCGTAGTTGTTTGGGACCAGAAATTTACTCCAACTGTGCAAGTGCCAAAACTCTGCTCAGATTCCGAAGAAGACCGAAAAAAGAAGATGGCGCCCGTGAACTCTCGAGGCCAGATCTGCACGGAGGGGTAAGTAAAAAAATTAGGGGTATTTGCCGGGGGGCAGTTAGGCTGTGGGGGAGGAGGGAATTTGGTCTATGCAGAGTAGGGGGTAGAGGTTTTTTCGAGTACAGGTTTGTTTCTCCTTTAAGTCTACTAGAAAATCATATAAACATTAAATAAACCCAATGGGCTGGTTTTGCCTCCAATAAGGATTAATTATATCTTAGTTGGGATCAAGTACAAACTACTGTTTTTATTATTGAAGATAAAAAAGGAATGATTTTGAAAAATTTGGATTATTTGGATAAAACGGCGTCTATGGGAGATGGCCTTCCCGTCATTTGTAGCTCTCTGGATAAACGGTTTCCAGATAGCAGATACCATACCTATACAGGTCTGCCGACACCCCATAAACACTAAAAACTGTCAGTTTATAAAGGAAACCTACAAAGACACAGGGAGAACAAACAAACTTATTGTATGAAGTTCTCTGGCTGGAATTGAACCTTGGATCTCTGTACTACAAGCCAGCAATGCTTTCCAGTCTTTGTTAAATCTTTATAGATGGTAGGGAAAGACCTGCAATAGGATTATCAATATTCTAGTACATTTAATTGTGTTCTAAAACATACTCTCCGCTGCTGTTACTAAACTGATGTCACAGGTAGGTTCCTCAGTTATAATTTGAGACTAGAGTTATTCTCAGTGTAAATGTCAGTGGTTTCCCAGACTGTATCATGTTCCTGTTATGTGAGAGATAAAAGAAATAATTACAAAGGTACTTACCCCCTGCAGTTACACTCATTGTTTTCCAGCTGTTGGAAATCACAGTGTCTTCTGTTCAGCCCTCTTTCTCAAGGTCATCGTTTCTCATCTTTTTTTTTTTCTTCTTTTTTGATGATTTATTATATTTTCTGAAAAGCACTGCCTTCATAGAGACGATAGTTTCAAAGAACACAGGGGGGGAATAACAAGATAGTGGTACAGAAATAGATTCAGTCGCATTGAAGATTACACATTTTAAAAGATGACAAGAAGGCGGTCCCTGCACTGCAGAGCTTGCAGTCTAAATGTGTTCTCTAACTAATACCCTATTGCTTGCTGTCAGCTTTCTGTCCCATGCAAAGGCTAGATTATCAGTGTTATCATGTTATTGTTCTGTTCGGGCTCATCTTCCACTGGCTCATCTGCCTGGTTGCTAGGTATAGTATAACCCTAGCAACCAGTTAGCAATTTATGGTCCAAGTTAGAGAGCCACAGAGCATAAACTTTTAAAGGGATACTGTCATGGGAAAAAAAATTTTTTCAAAATGAATCAGAAATCTGACAGGGGACTAGACATATTGTCAATTTCCCAGCTGCCCCAAGTCATGTGACTTGTGCTTAGGGTTGCCACCTTTTCTGGAAAAAAATACTGGCCTTCCTATATATTTAACTTTTTTCCCTATTAATAACATTGGGATCAGCCATAATTTTTACCGGCCAGGCTGGTAAAATACCGGCCAGGTGGCAACCCTACTTGTGTTCTGATAAACTTCAATCACTCTTTACTGCTGCTGTACTGCAAGTTAGAGTGATATCCCCCCTCCCTTTTCCCCCCAGCAGCCAAACAACAATGGGAAGGTAACCAGATAGCAGCTCCCTAACACAAGATAACAGCTGCCTGGTAGATCTAAGGACAGCACTCAGTAGTAATAACCCATTCAGTTACATTGAGAAGGAAAAACAGCAGCCTGCCAGAAAGCATTTCTCTCCTAAAGTTCAGGCACAAGTCACATGACCAGGAGCAGCTGGGAAATTGACAAAATGTCTAGCCCCATGTCAGATTTTAAAATTGAATATAAAAAAATCTGTTTGCTCTTTTGAGAAATGGATTTCAATGCAGAATTCTGTTGGAGCAGCACTATTAACTGATTCATTGATTGAAAAATTTTTTTTCCCCCATGACAGTATCCCTTTAAGGGCAATGACACGCCAGGCTCTTTGTTGCCCATGGGAAATAATGCTTCAGACAAATAGTTACAAAAGGGCATACAAATGCATTTTCAAGCTAATAGGCAATTTAAGTGTTTTACCCTTGAAGATTTCTATTAGTGGCAATTAAAGGGGTGGTTCACCTTTAAAGGCATACTGTAATGCGAAAAAATGTTTTTTTTTTTTTTTTCAAAATGCATCGGTTAATAGAGCTGCTCCAGCAGAATTCTGCACTGAAATCCATTTTTCAAAAGAGCAAACAGTTTTTTTTTTATATTTAATTTTGAAATCTGACATGGGGCTAGACATATTGTCAGTTTCTCATCTGCCCCCAGTCATTTGACTTGTTCTCTGATAAACTTCACTCTTCACTGCTGTACTGCAAGTTGAAGTGATATCACCTCCCTCCCATTCCCCCCCCAGCAGCCTAACAACAATGGGAAGGTAATCAGATAACAGCTCCCTAACACAAGATAACAGCTGCCTGGTAGATATAAGCACAGCACTCAATAGTAAAATCCAGGTCCCACTGTGACACATTCAGTTACATTGAGTGGGAGAAACAACAGCCTGCCAGAAAGCAGTTCCATCCTAAAGTGCAGGCTCTTTCTGAAAGCACATGGCCAGGCAAAATGACCTGATGCACCTACACACCAATATTACAACTAAAAACAATACACTTGCTGGTTCAGGAATAAAATTTTATATTGTAGAGTGAATTATTTGCAGTGTAATTTAGGAATAAAAACTACATCATAAAAGTCATGACAGAAACCCTTTAAGTTACCTTTTAGTATGTAATAAAATATCCTACTCCTAGCAACTTTGCAATTGGTCTTCATTATTATCGTTCTTCTGCCTCTTTCTAGCATTCAAATGGGGGTCACTGACTCCAATAGCCACAAAAACAATTGCTCTGTGAGGCTACAATTTTATAGGTATAGAATGACTACCGTATATACTCGAGTATAAGCCGACCCGAGTATAAGCCGAGGTACCTAATTTTACCTACGAAAACTGGGAAAACTTATTGACTCTAGTATAAGCCTAGACACAACTACAGCCCTGTCTCCCAGCAGCGCACATTCTGCCAAAGCGACCCCCCCAGCGTTCAACCGGACTTCTTTGCAAAGTTGATGGTGACAGAGAATTGCCAAACGGATTATTGTGTGCATTGTCCCACTGTCCCACTACCATGTGCAGAGGGTGCTGTTTGATATTGCCATCACTGTTAATCTTTCGTATAACCAACAGAGGGCGATGTGTGATATTGCAGTCACTGTTAATCTTTCGTATAACCAACAGAGGGCGCTGTGTGATATTGCAGTCACTGTTATTCTTTCATATAACCAACAGAGGGTGCTGTGTGATATTGCAGTCACTGTTATTCTTTCATATAACCAACAGAGGGCACTGTGTGATATTGCAGTCACTGTTTTCTTCCATATAACAAACAGAGGGTGCTGTGTGATATTGCAGTCACTGTTATTCTTTCATATAACCAACAGAGGGCGCACTGTTATTCTTTCATATAACCAACAGAGGGTGCTGTGTGATATTGCAGTCACTGTTATTCTTTAATATAACCAACAGAGGGCGCACTGTTATTCTTTCATACAACCAACAGATGGCGCTGTGTGATATTGCAGTCACTGTTAATCTTTCATATAACCAACAGAGGGCGCACTGTTATTCTTTCATACAACCAACAGATGGCGCTGTGTGATATTGCAGTCACTGTTATTCTTTCATATAACCAACAGATGGCGCTGTGTGATATTGCAGTCACTGTTATTCTTTCATATAACCAACAGAGGGCATTGTGGGATATTGCAGTCTCTCCCCAAGTGTACTGTTGGTATAGGAATGATTAAAAGTGACTGCAATCTCAGCTACTCGGGTCAGGGGTAGACTTTTTCAGCACATTTTGGATGCTGAAAAACTCGGCTTATACTCGGGTATATACGGTAATTCTAAGCAACATTTCAAATGGCTTTCATTTTTTTTTTTATTTTTTAATCTTTTTTATTTTTTTTAATTATCTTCATTCTTTTTTCAGCTTTCAAATGTAAGTGGATTTAAAAACAATGGCAAATATTATATTCAGTTACATGAAGTTGCTAAAAATGTTACACCTTTAAGTTAACTTTTAGCATGTTATAGAATGGCCAATGCTAAGCAAATTTTCAGTTGGCCTTCATTTTTTCTTTTTTGTCGTTTTTGAATGATTTCCCTTCTTCTGACCCTTTACTGCTTTCAAATGGGGGTCACTGACCCCATCTAAAAAAACAAATGCTCTGTAAGGCTACTTACTATTCAGCTTCTCCTATTCATATTCCATTCTCTTATTTAAATCAGTGCATGGTTGCTAGGGAAATTGGACCCTACCCAGCAGATTGCTGAAAGTGTAAACTCAAAAAATTGTAAACAAAAAAAAAACCAAATAATAACAAATGAAAACCAAATGCAAATTGTCGCTCTCTACATTGTCACTCTCTACATCATACTAAAAGTTAATTTTAAGGTGAACAACCCTTTTAAAAGATATTTTAAGTAATTTTTCTACTGGCAAACTCTTTGAGACACCGATTTTTATTGCTAAACGGATGGGGTGACTTTGGGCTGGCAGAGAAGCACTAACATTACAGCCACATTTCTAGCTTTATTCTCTGTAGATCCTTTTAAGGATTTCATACTTATTTCCTGGAAAGAACTAATGGTGGAACATAATAAAAACTGATAATGGAAAATATAGGCACTGCGATTTTTTTTTCCTTTTTACCTTACTAGAACGAATCTTCCAGTGGGAGTATGGCTTGGAGTATAGTTTGTGCTAATGCATGTAACAGAATGTCTTCATGGAAAATGCTGTGACTTTTAACAAACCTATAAATCCACACACTGCCTTCAAGCAAAACCCGGGGTGGATTCTGATAAAGTGATAAAATCCCAGTTTACAGCTAATAAGGACATTTATTATATTCCACAATGCATATTTTTCATTCTTTATTTGTATAAACCTTTATTTCAGTAATGGCTCTTCTTACAGATGATTTGCATGTAATGTGGCTTTCGGATAAACTGGGCACGCATGTCCATCTGTTCGTATATCTACGGCAGCTGGAGCTCCTACTGTTTTATATGGAGAAAACGTCAACCCTTCATCCTGCGACTGTCACCGACGATGCGCTGCGGTTAAAAATAAACCCAATGTAGCAACAACATAAATATTGGCCATATGACAGCTAGAATGGCTCCTTTTCTGACTATTTCCCTGTTGTAAGTGAATTGCTGTCTTCCTCCAGCTAGAATGGCTGATGGCGCCTTATGCTTGTTGGTGGCAGAACAAAACTCCTCCATCTGCTCGTACAATTGGCTACATCTTTATGTGACCAGCGCCTGTCCCCTGGCAAGATAATAACCATCTTTGCCCGGGGGGTATGACAGTGGCATTTCCAATTGAGCTTCCCAATGGAACATTTAGCATTTCAGTTTGTCTAATTGCTTGACATGTAGGAAATTACACTTGTCAGGTTTAGCACGGTACCCGAACGAGGCGCTTCAGATAATAAAATATTTCAAGAATCATTTAAAGATCATTTAAAGGATAGGTAAACCTTTAAAACAAGTGAATGTAAAATTGATGAGGGTGCTATTCTAAGATATTTTGCAATGTATATTCATTTATTTTTATTCCAAGATATTAAGAGATACATGTACTGTTAATATGAATGAATTTTCATCAAACATCGCCACCTGCTGGTCAGTTTCCCACCAGTCTGACCACCAAGTGTCAAGGAAGTTGTCAGGAGAAAGAAAGAGGCTGCTCTGATGTTCTTCTGCTTAGGAATAAAATGAGAAACCTTTCTCAAATCTTTCCTAAGCAGAAAAACATAAGAGCAGCCTCTTTCTTTGTCCTGACAACTTCCTTGACTACTTGGTGGTCAGACTGGTGGGAAAATGACCAGCAGGTGGCGCTGTAGTAAAAAATTCAATTCTATTAACAGTACATGTATCCCTTAATATCTTGGAATAAAAACAAAAATAATGAACGTACATTGCAAAATATCTTACAATAGCACCCTCAGCAATTATACATTAACTTATTATAAAGGGTTACTTATCCTTTAAAGAAACCATGAAACATTTCAGGGGTTGTTTATCAAAGGTTGAATGTCGAGTTTTTTATACCTTGAATGAATTCACAACTCGAATGGTATCTTATTAGAGAAAAACTGTAATGGAAAAATCTCTGCAAGTTCGAGTTTACCGCAGGAAAAAGACTCAAATCGCTCTAATTAATCGCTATTAATATTTTCAAATGGTTCAAGGGACCTCTTCCATTGACTCCTTAGTGACTTTACATTTTAAGATTGTGTATTTTAGGATTCAAGCTATTTCCAGGTTCGGGAATTGTGAGTTTTTTTTTTTTCAAAAAGTCCAAAAATTCAAGGGGTTTTTTTTTTTTTGAAACTAGTTTTTTTTTAACCCCGCCAAAAAAATAAACATGAAAACTTGAATTGTCATGGAAATCATAACTCGTACCTTAATAAATCTGCCCCATAACGAACCATAAATTTTCCCTAAATGGACATAATCATCAGCATTAAAAGGTTTTATTTAGTAGAAAGCTGATGTCATCCTAAGTAGTTTGGTAAGTCTTGTATCCTGATGGTCCTCTGGCTTCATTTAGTGATACTCAGCAAAAATAAGAGCAAGCGCCCGTGAATCCCAGGGACTGTGATCATTTGCTTAAATACTGTTCCATAGAAACCATGCCAATTATTACACTTTTCTGTTCTGTGGGTCACTGTCTGGTGGGGTAGAAGATGAAGTCGATGTGTTGCTGATGGTCGTGTTTCAAAGCAAATACACAATATGGCCAGCTGCCTGTCCAACATCTTATTTCAAAATCAAGGGTATTAATATGAATGTGGTCATCCCTTTGCTGCTATTGTCCTCTGCTATTCTGGGAAGACTTTCAAATAGATGTTGGGACATTGTCGGTGGCAGTTGCTTCCATTCATACATAAAAAGTTGCCCATTGATGGTGAGGATCAGGCCTGGCTTTCATTGGTGTTCCAGTGGGTAAAGTCAAAATCTTCCACTCCCATTTCTGCAAACCAATTCTGTATTGTCCATAGGGGCATCAATGCGTTGAAATAGGAAAAGGCTTTTCCCAAACTGCTGCCACAAAGTAGGAAACACGGAATTGCCAAAAATGTCAACTCTGATAGACGTGGCTTAAATAACCAGTTCCAGTAATTTGAAGAGATGTCCGGTATAGATTCGGTGGCTGGTTGTCATCTAATGATGATGGTCTATCGTTGGCTTTTTTTTCTGCTCAGTGGAATACATGCAGTAAAAGAATAATGTGCAACCATGTAAATAACGCTTGATGTGGTTGTATAAAAATGTATTTTAAAGTGTTCCTTGGTATGTCCATGAAGCCTTCTCTATGAGCTTGCTGGTTTTCATGCATTGAACATGGCAAAAGTTGGCTCAGATCTAGAAGTCGTGGTGCCATGGAGACATCTTTTAAAGATAATGCTTCTGTCTGCTGATTGCCTGCCACCTTTTTTGGTCCACGGGTTCTCTTTCCTGATGATCCTATGCCAGCTTAGGAGTATAGTTGCAACAGCAATGATGTGAACTGGACAAAGAGAGAAGTTGCATGTAGGAGAAGAGAGCACTTGGCTTGTGTCGGTTATGGAGGTTCAGTAGACCAGGGATCCCCAACCTTGTGAACCTGTGAGCAACATTCAGAAGAAAAAGGAGTTGGGGAGCAACACTAGCATGAAAAATGTTCTTGGGGTGCCAAATAGGTGCTGTGATTGGCCATTTAGTAGCATCTATGTGGATTGTCAACCTACTTTGAGGATCTATTTGGTAGTACACATGGTTTTTATGCAACTAAAACATACCTCCAAGCCTGGAATTCAAAAATAAGCTCCTGCTTTGAGGCCACTGGGAGCAACATTCTATCGGTTGGAGAGCAACATGTTGCTCACGAGCTACTGGTTGGAGATCACTGCAGTAGACACTGTTTTGGTGGGTATTTGGAGACAGCCATGCAAAGTAATTATAGTTTCCCTATTACTTTTTAAGGAATATAGAAACTTATGTTACTTCCAAATAGCTGTTATCATGTTGTTATTACAGGTATGGGATCTGTTATCCAGAATGCTGGGACCTGGGGTTTTCTGGATAACAGATCTTTCTGTAATTTGGATCTTCATTCCTTAAGTCTACTAGAAAATCATGTCAACATTAAATATGCCCAATAGGCTGGTTTTGCTTCCAATAAGGATTAATTATATCTAAGTTTGGATCAAGTACAAGTCACTTTTTTATTATTATACAGAAAAGGGAAATCATTTTTAAAAAATTGGATTATTTGGATAAAAATATGGGAGATGGTCTTTCCATAATTTGGTGCTTTCTGGATAACGGGATTCTGGATAATGGTTCCCATACCTGTATTTATGTTTATGGAATGCTTTGACTCCTGACAGTTGACACCAGAGATATATGCCACTTTGACCTCATCGTTTATTTAAAACAGGGACCCATTGTCGTTCCCATCAACCAGTATCGGAAGCCAGTCCAAAAAACAATGGAAATGTTTTCCATTTTCTAGTCCTACATGTTTGAACTTCCATGTTGTTTGCCTCCAGGATACCAGATTTAATAGACCAAATAAGAACAAAAGCACCGTATATTTTTGACCACAGGGTTTAGTGTTAAATCTCTTTCAGTATCTGTGGTGTAGCGACGCTGCTCAGTGTACGGGTTCCGTGCTGTGAGATTCCATCAGGAAGGAGAAGTTTTAACGTTGCCTTTGTCTTTTCATCATTATGCCGCATCCCTCAGTAACAGGAATGACTCATGCTGAGATTAGGCTTTCAGTGTATTTTTATCTCAACCAGTCTAATCCTCCTGTGCTCAAGAGATCAAAGGGATTTCTCATTACTTAATACGAATATCTGCTTGTTTGTGCACTGCCTTTTCTGTGGGGACTCATCCATTACTTTGATGCCTTTCCTGGAGACCTACTTTGTATGTGCAAATCCAGGTTCATCCTTGTGTATCTATTGCTAGCCTTCCTTTATCTTGTAATTAGGGTAGTTACTATTTACCTGGGCACAATATGTTGAAGCCTTTTCTTTTAAAGGGGTTGTGCACCTTAAAGCTGGCCACAGACACAAAGATCCGATCGTACGAATCAACGTACGATCGGACTTTCCCATCTCCCGACCTGCCACTAACCATGAAGATGAAAGTCTTAACATTCAGAAGTAGTAAGAACAGATGAGCCGATGTTCTGCCCCTGACAGCAATCGTATGAAAGTTGTGTCCAACCAAAGCTGAAAATCGTACGATCGGCAACGCATGCAGAGATATTACCCGCAGCCGACAGAAATTTTCTAACCTGTCAGATCGTCCAAACGGCCGACGAAAAATGTCGGGACTCTCCACACACGGTCCGAATATCGTACGAATCCTGGATTCGTACGATCAGATCTATGCGTCTATGGGCAGCTTTAGGGAGTGGCCACACTGGCAGATTCGGGCGACTTCAGGCCCCCAGGCAGTTTACATTTTAGCCGGCAGAAGGTTCAGGGAGATCAGGGAGATTAGTCGCCGCAAAGAAGAGAAGATTTGTCGCCTGGCGTGAGGCGACTTCGGATAACAAATCGATTCAAGTGCCATCCCGTCGGCGATTTTCATTTTAGCCGGCGGGATGGCAGGGGAGACAGTATAAGAGATTAATCTCCTAGAAGAGGAGATTTGTTGCCAGGCGACTAATCTCCCCGAATTGCGGCGTGTGGCAGATGGGGAGATTAGTTGCCCAGTTTACAAATCTTCTCTAATGCGGGCGGCTAATCTCCACGAAATGCCTTCACACCGACAAGAATACAAATTTCCAGTGGGAAATCCGAAGCGATACCGCCGGCGACTAGTATTCTTGATATTCAAGATAATTTGCAATTGATTTTTATTATATATTATTTTGGGTTTTTGAGATTTTTTTTGTAATTAAGCAGCTCTCCAGTTTACAATATAAGCAGTGTGATTGGTAGGGACCAAATTCCCCTAGCAACCATGCATTGATTAGAATAAGAAACTGGAATATGAATAGGAGAGGGACTGAATAGAAAAATGACTAATAAAAAGTGTCAATACCAATAAATTTGGAGCCTTACAGAGCATTTGTTTTTTTAGATGGGGTCAGTGAAAATCCAACTGAAAGCTGGAAAAAGTCAGAAGGCTGCAAATAATTCAAAATCTATTAAAAAAAAAAAATAAATGAAGGCCAAGTGAAAATTTGCTTAGAATTAGTCATAGTAAATCTTAACTTTAAGGTAAACCACCCTTTAAGGGGCCACTATATTTCCCTGTAGAATTATGCTTAGCACAGTACATACCTATTCTGGTTATAAATTAATGGTACGGGTATATGATTCGTTATCTGGAAACCTGTTATCCGGAAATCTCTGTATTACAGGAAGGTCGTCCCCTATAGACACCATTTTAATCAAATAATCCAAATTTTTAAAAATGATTTCCTTTTTCTCTGTGCCTTGCACTTGATCCAAGCTAAGATATAATTAATCCTTATGGGAGACAAAACAATGTTTTGGGTTTAATTCATGTTTAAATTATTTTTTTTAGTAGACTAAAGGTATGGAGATCCAAATTATGGAAAGACCCATTATCCAGAATACCCCAGGCCCCAAGCATTCTGCATAATAGATCCTATACCTGTATCTTTCTTTACAGGGATAAGGACTGTTCCTGCAGTATTACATTGAGGACATTGAAATACATATTCTGTTTATATTTATGATACATCTGTGACCTTGATTTCTGCCTAGCTGGCCATGCCCTTAATAATGTTATTTTATTTGTAACTGACACAGTGGAATATTACTGGACTATGTAGAGCATTGCTGCGCAGATTTAAGGTGCAATGACAGATGACCGGGTGTTTTGCCCGTGGGATGCCTCCAGTGCCACCTGTGGTGCAATATCCTTAAAGGAAAACTATACCCCCCGAACAATGTAGGTCTCTATAAAAAGATATCGCATAAAACAGCTCATATGTAAAACCCTGTTTCGTGTAAATAAACCATTTTCATAATAATATACTTTTTTAGTAGTATGTGCCGTTGGGTAAGCATAAATAGAAAACTGCCATTTAAAAAAAAAAAATAAGGGCCGCCCCCTGGGATCATATGGTTCACGGTGCACACAAACAAAACAAAGATGTTAGGTCACATGAGCCAATTAACAGACAGAGTTGTGTCTTTTGCTTCCACACTTCTTCCAGTTAGTTAGAGCTGCAGTATTTCTGGTCAGGTGATCTCTGAGGCAGCACACAGACCATCCCAAAATGGTGGTTCAAGGCAAGAGATGTAAAAGGGAAATATTTACTTAAATATATATAAGAGTTTGGTAAGATTCTTTAATACGTCACTTTATATAATATAAACTATCTATTTTTGGGAAAAAGTTTTCCTTTAACCAATTGCATCTCTGGAGAAATATGTTCTGTTGTAGAGGTGTTTCTAGTTGAAATTAGTGGACTTCTTTGAAGTAGATGGATGGACGGGCCGTGCTGTCTTTAGGTCCCCAACCTTTTTTGCACCACGGACCAGTATCAAGCAAGACAATTGTTATGAGGACGGGGGGATGTAGATGCGTGGGTGCACTTCAGGCTTACCTGAAACTGTCCAAACAGTATTTTGGTCCTTGGGTTTCGCACAGCTGTTGTCATGGCAATGGCGCATCAGGGAGCTGAGATTGCAGGTAATTAGAACCTTTTTCATCGTTTTTTGCAACTATTGTAGACTGCAGCTGGGACCAGAGATGGACCAGTTCGGCACAGCTCGCAGCCCGGTGGTTGTAAGGCTTTATGAACCTATATAGGTATGGGATCCCTTGTCTGGAAGCCCATAATCTAGAAAGCTCAGAGTTAAGGAAAAGTTGTCTCCCTATACTCAATTTTATGCAAATTCTCTGTAATAATAAAACAGTAGCTTATAATTAATCCTTATTGGAAGCAAAACCAGCCTATTGGGTTTATTTAATGTTGATATTATTTTCTAGTAGACTGAAGGTATGAAGATCCAAATTACGGAAACATCCCTTATCCTGAAAGCTCAAGGTCCTGAGCATTCTGAATAATAGGTCCCATACCTGTATCATACCTCCCAACATTTTGGAAGGAAAAACATTTAGCAGGCGTAGCATGGCGACATTTTTGACCACGCACATTTTGGTGGCCACACCCCCTAATTACCATGTTCATTTTACAAAATTTGTCAGGTTATGAAAGTTTGAAAATATTTCTCCCAATCAATTACTTTACTCAAAATTGTTACAAAGTATCTTATTTGCACCTTTTAGCTGTTCTGGGCTCTCTGCCAAAAACCAATTAAGTTAGAAACTTTGTATCTTTTTCTGGCTGTTCAGTGTAGAGAAAATAGGGACTTTCCAGTACAAATGAGGGACTGCAGGTTGAGCTGTCAAAAGAGGGACTGTCCCTCTGAAAAAAGGGACAGTTGGGAGGTATGCTGTATCATGAAACTGCTTTTAAACGATTGCTTATGGCCTTGTCCAAAGTCTTCTGTGCTGATATTGTGATAGGTGGATAAGAAATTCCCATAATAGTTATTCTGACTGCTGGGGTGCAGGTGTTTCCCGTCTCCCAGATTGCCGACTGCACTGTACAAGATGACTCCTGAGCCCTGTGTCAGCAGCTGCAATTGCTTTTATGGTTTATTTTACAAGACTCCATTGCACGGGTTGATTTATAGCCTCATCTTTGAATATTCATTCTCTGAAACTGATGACCTTACATTGTGTGGCCCCTTTAGAATTCTGCTGTGCTTTTAAGTTGCTTTATGCAGAGAGATATAATATTTATTGCTGGAATGGGGGTATGAGTTATTCCAAGCATTTTTCCAATAAACGGTTTAGAACTAAAGCTTTAAAGATGAATACGATTCTGCTGTATTTTTTGCACTGAACTTACTGTACAGGTATGGAACCCATTATCCGGAAATCTGTTATCCAGAAAGCTCTGAACTAAAGAAAGGCTGTCTCCCATAGACTCAATTTTATCCAAATAATCCAAATTTTAGAAATGATTTCCTTTTTCTCTGTAATAATAAAACAGAAGCTTGTACTTGATCCCAGCTAAGATATAATTACTCCTTATTGGAACCAAACCAGCCTATTGGGTTTATTTCATGATGTTTACATGATTTTCTAGTAGACTTAAGGTAGGAAGATCCAAATTATGGAAAGTTCCATTATCCAGAAACCCCCAGGTCCCGAGCATTCTGGATAACAGGTCCCATACCAGCACTAAAAATTAATTTAAAGGTCAACACCCCTTTCAGTGAGAGATGCAGCATCTGAAAGCAATCACTTCTAGGACAGAGACACACACTCAGATTTGGGGAGATTTAGTTGCCCGGCGAAAAATCACCTCTTCTTCGGGGCGACTAATCTCCCCGAACTGCCTCCTGCCGGCTAGAATGTAAATCGCCGGTGATATGTCACTCGGAGCTCTTCGTTTTCCGAAGTCGCCCAAAGTTTCCTCGTGAGGCAGCTTCGGGCAACTTCAGAAAACAAGCTGCCTCTCGCCGGCCAAAATGTAAATCACTGGCGGGAGGCAGTTTGGGGAGATTAGTCCCCCCGCCGGGCGACTAAATCTCCCCAAATCTGAGCGTGTGTCTCTGCCCTTAACATTCTACTTTCTTTTATGTTAGAACTAATAGTCTATTGGTAATAACTGACTGTGGCTGCAGTGCCAACCACTATGGCTGTAATGTGTGATATTATATCTCATGGATCTCAGTTATGACCGGTGAGCTGGGCCTTCACTTTCTTGTGTTCTTTGTCAGATTCCTAATGTTTTCTTGTGTCTCAAGGTAATTTGGGGGCATGTTTTAGGAAAGGTTACACCAGGCTCACAGTTTCTTTTCTGTTCTTCTCTCTCTCTTGCAGTCGGGGAGTTTGTTAGTGATGCGCTGCTCGTTCCAGACAAGTGCAAGTTCCTTCATCAGGAAAGGATGGACATTTGTGAAACTCACCTGCACTGGCACACTGTGGCCAAAGAGGTAACGCCCTCATGCTAGGAACCACCCATATATTTATTATTATTATTAGTAACGATTAAGAGGTGAAAACTTGTGGCATTCTGTAGCTAGAACTATATACTAAGCCATACTGCACTTTAATGCTTGTTTGCTAAGAGCAGTTCCCCCCAAAAGGAAGCCAATATGTAAGGCTTCACCTCTTACTTGTTAATAATAATAACCTGCCTCTCTTATTCAACCTTTGGTTTGTTTGTCAAGCACCTTCCTGGTTTATAGGGCCTATGAAAGCAGATTAAATTAAGAAAATTAAATTAAAACCTAGATCAGTGATCCCCAACCAGTGGCTCTTGAGTAACATATTGCTCACCAACCTAATGGATGTTGCTCCCAGTGGCTTGTTTTTGAATTCCTGGTTTGGAGGTTTTGCTTACATAAAAACCAGATATACTTCCAAACAGAGACTCCTAAGCAGCCACTCCACATAGAGGCCTTCAAATAGCCAATCATGGCCCTTACTTGGCACCCCAGGAACTTTTTCTATGCTCTTTTTATATTTGAATGAGGCAGGTAAAAAAAAGGCGGGGGGGGGGGGCTTGCCTGTTTATCAACATCATTATATGATCATTATTGTGTCATTATCTTATGTCTCAATTTCTCGCCCCTGAAAGGCTTTCTTTCATTGATCTGCCTACTTTTTAATTGGTTTCTCCCTTTATTTTTGAACCAATTGGTACATGCCCATCCTTTGATGTCCACACAATCCAATGGTCCCCTTTAATGAGTGTTATATGTCTATTCACCTGCAGTGGCTTGTATAACCTATCCCATCCTTCAATTTTAGGGGAAGATGAGCCCCTGTACTGCCCTTTGATAACTTTCCATCTTTAGGCTATTCTTAGGAAGTTTTATTTCCACGTGCAGTGTAATCAAGGGTCTAAGAAGGATGCTTTTTTCTTTATTTAGTCCTGCAGTGAGAAGAGCATGAGTCTCCATGAATACGGAATGCTCCTTCCATGTGGAATCGATAAATTCCGGGGAGTGGAGTTTGTGTGCTGCCCGTCTGCCGAAGAAAGTGAAAGCTTTGACTCCGCAGATGCAGAGGATGATTCTGACGTCTGGTGGGGAGGTGCTGATGCCGATTATGTGGATAGAAGGTTAGTTTGGCACTGTATGAGCCTGTTATTCCAATGTATGTAAATGCATTTATAGACATCCATGTGTATCTTCCAAATGGTCGAGTGGTTTTTAGATTCCTAGATTGAACCCATTCTTATTTGCATTATAAACCATTCTTATTTGCACTGCACAGTAAATAATTGTCCAGACCAGGTCTGTTCCCTGCTACCTATCAATAGCTCAAGGATGATGGGGGTTGCAGTTTGACGACATCTAAAGGCCATTGGTCAGACAAAATTTAGATACTTATAGTACCTATAAATATATATGCATAGATACTTCTAGCTGTCTGTCTATCTAGCAATTGTAATCTAGTAATAAACTCTGTACAGATATGGGATCCGTTTCCTGGAAACCCTTTATCCAGAAAGCCCCGAATTACAGGAAGGGAATCTCCCATAGACTCCATTTTATAGAAATAATTAAGAAAATGTTTCCTTTTGCTCTGTAATAATAAAAACAGTACTTGGTACTTGATCCAAACTAATGTAAAATGAATCCTCATTGGACGCAAAGCAATCCTATTGGGTTTATTTAATGTTTAAATGATTTCTAGCAGACTTAAGGTATGAAGATCCAAATTACAGAAAGACCCCTTATCTGGAAAACCCCAAGTCCTGAGCATTCTGGATAACAGGTCCCATATTTGTATTTACTTTTAAAACGTATTGCATGTATGGTTAGTGTTTTGCAAATAGGCATGGCCTTACTTACCCCTGATTGGACACATGCTGATGTCATCCAGCAATCTTTGATTGGGCACCAGTTAACCCATTATAATGCCTGTCCACTCAGATATATCAATGAACCAACTGAATAGGCTCAAAGTTGCCTTATTGTAATTAAAATGGCCTGACACACTCCCCTGCCATAGAAGTAAATTGATTGCTCATGCCCCTCTAATAAACAAACTGGCCTTTATCTGAGTCCCTGCTGTAAATACAATAAAACATTCTGAATTATTTAGATTTTTAATTAACTCTAAAGACACGATTATTCGAAGGCTGGGCTGAATGGTCAACGGGTAAATGCTCTTGTCGCCAACCCAGGCAATTTCTTTGCATACAAATACGTTGAGCCGAATATTGTCATTAGGGAAGTGCCCCCCGTCTTGCAAATTGCTTTGTTCTTAAATGAAATCGCTTGTGACATCTCCTCGCACTCATGCAGCAACGCAGAATAATTGGAACTGGGAAGCTTGGAACGCAGTCATTTCACGCTGAAAGAATATTCTATTAGCCTTAATATCTCTCTATGCAAATATTAAGATTTCTATGAAAATAACAGGGCCATGAAAAGGTACCCCTCCCCAAGTATTTTATAGTGGGCCATTAATCACTCACTGAGGATCTCTGGATGAGCAGAGATAGGCTTCTTTTGTCGGAATATTATCAGAATCCGCAGAGGATGCTGGGAGTTGTAGCTGTCAGGAGTGCAGAAAAAGCCTCCTCTAGATATCCTTGTCCATCCCTCTACTGTTCACTCTGTGTTATCTTAAGCAGCAATTTATTGTATTAAAATGGGGTCCCAAGGTATCACTGGGGTGATTCAGGAGCGTATGCACAGCCGGGAACCAATCAAGTTACAGGCTTAGGGTGTGACCTGGCGATTCGGGAGATTTAGTTGCCTTCTGACTAATCGCCTCTTCTTTGGGGGCGACTAATCTCCCCGAACGGCTTCTTCTGCCGGCTAGAATGAAAAATCGCCTGCGGCATGCCACACGAGGCACTTCGTATTCCAAAGTCGCCTGAAGTTTCCTCGTGAGGCAACTAAATCTCCCTAAATCGCCTTACCGTTATTGTGGTAATAGCAAGTAAGAATAGAGAGAGCAATTTGCCCATACATACAGTATGTGAACTTCTTTATAAATAATCAAAGACATACACGTACAGACATGACATCCCAAAAAAAAAAATACATACATTATAAGTACTGCGTTTTCTAAATGAAGAAAACATTTAGAAAACACAGTACTTATAATGTATGTATTTTTTTTTCCTCACTAAGGATGGGTAGAGATTTAACTATTTCAGATCTTGGATTATGCAGATTTTATGCATTTGTTGTTTTTTCATGTCTGCATCCTATGCAATATTTCATAGTAACCTACTTGCTTTGGGCAATGTTATTGGTGTGACAGTAGGTGTGTCTTCAGCATGTCCAAAACTGCCAGATTTTGATGTGGCGATATTGACAACAGACATGTCAACTCAACCAGATTTTTTGGGACTTGCCCTATTTGCCTGCCTGCCCAGTCATCATCTCTCTGTGCACCACATCCATTGATACTGACACTGAAACATACCTTAATCTATCCAAATACAACAAACAGAGCTCACAGGGGTCTTGGCAAAGGGTGGAATGGGGTGTTTTAGGGGGCTGTGGCCAAGACAAACCTGAAATTCAAAAGATGGGCTTCTATTGTATCTAGCAGAGTTAAGTCTAAGTTAAGTCTAACAAAAAAGAGAAAATGCCGGCTCCAATCTCCTTTGGACTGATTATAATATATAAATAGAGCAAAACCACTTATAAACTTTACGGGTCAAATCCCTTATCTTTATATATATATATATATATATATATGCATATAATTGCTCAAATTGCTCAAATTTTACGTTGATGTAAACCGCTAGGCAATCCTTACCAAGCAGAAAAATCTGACCTGGGTGTCCAGACCCCAGGCCCTTCACTCCAATTGTTAGATAATAGAAAACAGCCAAAGAGCTTTACACTCACCAAGTTAGCCGAATGGTCCGGGTGCCGTGCCCCGAACCCGTAGCTTAGGCAAACTCTGTCTTCAAAATAAATCTGCACGCACTCCTGCAACCATGGCCATGGAGGTTAAAAATGTAACTTTATTCCATATTAGTTAAAAGATATGCGTCCTCAAGCGTTTCGTATCAACAGATACGTAATCATAGGCACTATGCCTATGATTACGTATCTGTTGATACGAAACGCGTTAGGACGCATATCTTTTAACTAATATGGAATAAAGTTAAATTTTTAACCTCCATGGCCATGGTTGCAGGAGTGCGTGCAGATTTATTTTGAAGACTAAGTTAAGTCTAAAGCAACTTTACTTTCTAGGTTTTCTTTCAACTGAAGAAGCCTCTTGGTTGAGTAGTAGAACATTTTCAAGAAAATTTAGAAAGTCCAGTTGCTTTAGGCTTAACTCCACTAGATACTGTGTACCATGACCTGGATGAATAAGAATCTCCATATACATATTGCTAGTCATTTTGGGGAGAATACCCTAAAACTGGTATTAGATTATGAGAAAACGGCCAGAAAACTGGTGGTTCAGCTGAACTGAAGAAGCCTCACGGATGAGTGGTGAAGCATTTTCAAGAAAACTCAGTCAGGTTGCTTTCAGCTTAACTCTACTAGATACTGTATATCATGACCTGGATGAATGAGAACCTCCATAGACACGTGGCATATGTTAATGGCAGATATGCATTCACATAACCTAATCACAGCTTATGTACAGTCTATACATGAAAATATAAAAGTACGAAAGCTGAACCATTGTCTTACTACAGCAGTACAGCGTTCACATGGTCCAACCCTGTCCAGACTGTTGAATTCATACCTTTTGCATTGGTACTATTTCAAACTGTATTAAGAGCAATATCAATGATAGTCAGGTCCAAACTTAGATTCAAAATAGGCCATGACATTTTAAGTACACAGAGGTCAAAATAGCCCCTAGTGCCGTTTATAGGTCGATTGTGTGGTTTACGGACCAAACTGAACTTGACGGCCAGTGGAATAGAAAGAATTTGTTGTTCTGTTGGCCGGTCATATTTCAGTAAAATGTAAGAAGCAAAAGAGCTATTATTACAGAAAAAAAGATTTCCATGATATTTCCAACTACTCCCAGATACTGGACCTTCATTTTCAGTACATGCTGGCAAGCTCACTACACGACTGGGGAGCCGTGCCTCCCCCAGCTCCAGTGGCCACGGCTACGATATGCTATAGATCAGTGATCCCCAACCAGTAGCTCGCGAGCAACATGTTGCTCGCCAAACCCTTGGCTGTTGCTCCAAGTGGCCTCAAAGCAGGTGCTTATTTTTGAATTCCTGGCTTAGAGACAAGTTTTGGTTTCATAAAAACCAGGTGCAATCTCAAATAGAGCCTCTTGTATGCTGCCAGTCCATATAGGGGATATAGGGGCTACCATATAGGGGCTACCAAACAGCCAATCACAGCACTTACGTATTTGTCATCCCCATGGACTTTTTCATGCTTGTGTTGCTCTCCAACTCTTTTTACATTTAAATGTGGCTCACAAGTAAACATGGTTGGGGACTCCTGCTATAGATGATAGATAAGTTGTAATAGCCTCATGTTCCTGAAGAATTCCTTGCTGAACTGACAAGGGCTCTTTGACAGATCATTACCAGAGCAATGAAGTCGACAGTGCCGAGTGACAGTATTCACGTCAATGACCTGCTTTAGCTCCACAATGACATATTATACTTCATACAGATCAGACTTGGACACGTTGAATGATTTTGTCTTATAACTTTTTTTTTAATATACAGAGAAAAAAAGGTTTTTCTTTAGTTTTAGTTACAGAGAAAACTATTTCTGTATCTTCCTATCCATTCCCTAGACTATGATGCCGGCTTAGAAAGTTCCATTGTAATGTGACGTTCCCGTCATTGTGACAGTATGTTTGCCGTTTTAGTTGACATGATTTTGCATAGTAACTAACAATTAGAACACACAAGAGCGCGCATGGCCTGAAAAAGCAAATCAATAGAGAATGGAGAGAGCTGGCTATTGCTGGAGCCCTGGAAGAAAGAAAGTGATGAAGCAGCTTATTGCTTTGAAAAGCAATTGTAGGAGTGCTGCGCTGGCAGCCCCATACGACATTGCGTATAAAACTGTAGCTGTGGTTGATGAATGAGCTCTGTACTGAAACAATGGATCTAATCTGAGAAATAATGGCTGGAAAGCTGTGTGATCTGCTCAGAATTTCATTCTTCTAATATTTAGCCTTTGGCTGTTATTGGCTGATAGTGCACTAGAGTAGGGCTGCCCAGCAGTGGCCATAAGGCAGCTATAACTTTTCATACATACACAACTTTATTTTCTTGAAAACGTTTCCAGTTTGACAAATTAGTAAAATTAGAAACAGGTCAATTGTTGGGTCATCAGTTTGGGCAAGTGGATATGCCTGTCCATCCAGGCAAAGCCAACAATTATCCAGCTAAGAGACTCGGCTTATTTATAACTGAGCAGCACCATTCACAGTAGAATAAGCACTCTAGCACATTGGTCCCCAACCAGTGGCTCGTGAGCAACATGTTGCTCAACAACCCCTTGAATGTTGCTCCCAATGGCCTACAAGCAGGCTCTTATTTTTGAATTCCAGGCTTGAAGGCAAGTTTTGGTAGCATAAACATAGGTTCATGGCCAAACAGAGACTCTTGTAGGCTGCAAGTCCACATAGGGGCCACCAAATAGCCAATCATAGCCCTTATTTGGCACCCCAAGAACATTTTTCATGCTTGTGTTGCTCCCCAAATCCTTTTACATCTGAATGTTGCTCATTGGTAAAAACTTGAGGCTTGTGTACCTGGACCCCTCTTCTCAAACGGTTACCTATGTACATTGCCAAGCCTCTAGTGCAGGGGTCCCCAACCTCTTTTTACCCGTGAGCCATACTCGAATGTAAAAACTGTTGGGGGGCCACACAAGCAAGAAAAAATGCTTTGGGGATGCCAAATAACAGCTGTGAAAGGCTAATTGATAGCCCCATGTGGACAGCCACCATGCGTGAGACTCTGTTGGAGTAAACTTGTGTCTTCATGGCTCCAAAACTTGAATTTAAGTCAGGGATTTCAATGTGAGCACTTACTCTAAGGCCATTGGGAGCAACATCAATGGGACTGGAGAGCAACATGTTGTTCACAAGCTACTGCTTTGGGATCACTGCTCTGATGCTTTAATATGTAGTATGTAAGGAGATGCATTTGTCTGATGTCAGTGATAAGAAGAAACTCCATAACTACAATGCCATAAAACAAAATGCCTTAGCTACACCAGGGCAGATCTCTTATTTGCTCATTTAGACACTTTATCAAATGCCTTTGTGAGGGTCAAGTTCTCCTCACCATCCCTCTTAGATCAGTTTTCGTGCAGCGTTGACTAGAATATAGACTTCAGGACACCATTCAGCTATTTTCTGGTGCTCTCCTGTCCCAGGCTACTCCATGCCAGTCTCACTACAATACAGGAAGGTCATGTGGACTTTTGCTCCAGCAATATATATTGATTGGAGAGAATTATGGCAGATACTTTCTTGGCAACACCCTTCATCTGGTACAATTCTCAGTTGCACCTGATTTTAATCTGACAAAGAGGGTTGCCCCCAAAAACTTGTACAGGCATGGGACCTGTTATCCAGAATGTTCGGGACCTGGGGTTTTCCGGATAACAGATCTTTCTGTAATTTGGGTCTTCATGCCTTAAGTCTACTAGAAATTCATTTAAACATTAAATAAACCCAATAGGCTGGTTTTGCTTCCAATAAGGATTAATTATATCTTAGTTGGGATCAAGTACAAGGTAGTGTTTTATTATTATAGAGAAATAGGAAATCATTTTTAAAAATTTGGATTATTTGGATAAAATGGAGTCTATGGGAGCCATTCCATAATTCGGAGCTTTCTGGATATCGGGTTTCCGGATAAGGGATCCAATACCTGTACTATAATTTCCCATCAATGTCGTGGGGTGATAGCACACAGGGGAAAGTCCTTTGGGGTTATTGATAAACACTGGACAAATTTTGCAAATGGGCAGTAACCCATGTCAACCAATTAGATGTTTGATATCATTGTCCTACCTGCATCTGGCTGAAAAAGCCAATCACTGATTGGCTGTTATGGGTTATTGCCCAGGTGCAAATTTGCCCAGTGTTTATAAATTAACCCCATGTGTGTTCTTCTTGTTTTTGTGTTATTCCATTATTCTGCATTTGAAGATTTCACTTTCCATCACAATTATTTTGGTCTTCCTTATTTTCGGTTACAGATGGCAGCGGCCAACAAGCTAACAGTGCTTTTTCTTTTTGCAAGTTTTGAATAAACTGGAAAGTTTATTGCTGATATTTGTGATTCTTTGGTTGCTTTCTAGACTTATTATTCATATACAAGCATGACATCAAATCAATCACTATTAAATATATATTCGGGAGTGTGCATTATATGCATTTGTTCTTTTTATAGAGTAAACGCAATGTCGGAGATTAATGTTTTCTCCTTTCACTTAGAAGAAGAATGTTCTCTGCAGTATAATTGAAAATTCCAGGTTCTGAAAACATTTGCATGCATCAGAGTATGATTTCCTAGCCAGATGAATGCTTGTGATATGCAAGGGAACACGGGCGCCCGCCATAACTAATGCTTTTCCGCTCAGTAGCTCATCGCAAGCCCTACATCGTTTATGCTTTTTAGAGAGAAAGGGTGTTTTCTGCCCATTTTCACAATTGTTCCTAAAGTAATGTGAACATGGCATGCTGAAAAGTGGAATCGCAAAATTGTCTCCAATCCATAGACGCTGCATATAGAATATGCAAATACTATCCATACAAAAAAGACTTTGCATATATCTTTATATATTTTAAATAAATGTCCCTATTAAGAAAACTTTATTAACTGAATTTTGCTTTAAAATTTGATTAAAAATTAACGTTGATTTTGCAATTCTCACTGACCAGGGTAAACGGGGTTTACATTGCAGAACTTTTGGGAGATAATTTACCTTTATTTTGGGTTCCTCAGACCTTACAAAGAAATTCTAGGGTAATGTGAATTCTGGGAATGTATAATTTAGTTCTACTGTATTATTCAGTTGGAGTGTAAATTTTCTAGGCCAAGACTCACTGGGGCTCATTTATCAACACTGGGCAAATTTGCCCATGGGCTGTTACCTATATAGCAACCAATCGGTGATCAGCTTTTTAAAGCCAGCTGCAAGAAGAACAATGAATGCAGCAATCTGATTGGTTGCTATAGGTAACAGCCCATGAGCAAATTTGCCCAGTGTTGATAAATAAGCCCCAATGACTTCCCAACGATGCAGAGGAAGACTCACGTATGGTAGATGGTCCATGGACAATTGAACATACTGTTGCTTCCTTTTTAAAGATATTATATATGTCCAACCTGAGTCCCAAATCACATGCTGAGCAGGGCCCACTGGTTCAATATTTGAATAACAGTGGATTTTAAATTATGTTTGTTAGTATGATAGATATATATATATATATATATACATACACACTGCACCAAATAAGGCCAGATATGGGGCAGGCAGCCACGCCGGTAGGCCCATATGTAGTCAGTAAGATGCCGACTCAGTCTGGAGTGACATCTTTATTGTCTGTTCAGAATTGGTGATAATCTGGCAGATATAGGCTTGATACAATATTTCTGCTGAAGGCCAACCAGTCAGATCATGTGTATGTGACTCTATGTGGTTGAACCAATTCAGGCACATAAAAAAAAAACACAAGGGCCACCAAAAATAGTATAAAAAATATTTATATTGTGAATTAAATTAAAAAAGTCAATATCTTCATTGACCCTACTCGTTTTGTGCCTCCTAGGGCACATGATAAAATTCCCTGGGAGACACGAAGCGCACTTGAGAAAGGAGGCTGTGCCTCCGAAACGTTGTGGAGATCTCAAATAAATTCCCACCTTTAAGCACGAATGCTATTGTGTGTGCCATCCGTTTTCATTTCTATCAATGGAGATATTGACCTTTTAATTTAATCCACAATATACGTATATTTTTTGAGTGTATGTGACTGTATGTGGTTGAACCAATTCAGGCACATAAAAAAAAAAAACACAAGGGCCACCAAAAATAGTATAAAAAATATTTATATTGTGAATTAAATTAAAAAAGTCAATATCTTCATTGACCCTACTCGTTTTGTGCCTCCCAGGGCACATGATAAATTCCCTGGGAGACACGAAACGCACTTGAGAAAGGAGGCTGTGCCTCCGAAACGTTGTGGAGATCTTAAATAAATTCCCACCTTTTAGCACGAATGCTATTGTGTGTGCCATCCGTATTCATTTCTATCAATGGAGATATTGACCTTTTAATTGAATCCACAATATACGTATATTTTTTGAGTGACTGGATGCCCCTTGTTTTCTGCTATTGGTTTATCAGCTCCCCAAACTGAGGGTCTGGGGCTGTAGCACGTGGACAACCTGATCTGTGTGGAGATGGGCAAATCTGACCAGTTTCACGAAGCTGCGAAAATACCCCGAAATGCATTGAAGTCTATGGACGACAAAATTTTTTTGACGTGTGATAAATTTTCTCACCCATTGTCTATGGCCATCATTTTTGAGGCAGAACTTTCGCTCATTACTACTGGAGAGTGCCTTAGACACTGTTTCCTGTGTTCCTGTTTGTCCTTTTGTACCACTGTATGTGGTTGGCCAAACTGGGTGATATTGCTTAAAGGAAAACTAAACCCTTAATTAAAAAAAACCCAACACCCTACCCTACAAAGACCCCCTCCCTGCTACCCCTGGTAAATGCCCCTAACTCTTTACTTACCCTTCGGTGCAGATTCAGGGAATCAGAGTTCACCGGCACCATCTTCTTCTCTTCAGTCTTCTTCAGGGAAGTAAGTGCCTTATCGGCGCATGTGCAGTTGGAGCAATCTTCCAGATTGACCATAAACCATGAGTGTATAAAAAACAATGGATGAAATCCAGAATGTTAAATTTATATCATCTTAAAGCACCGGTCGTGTAAGAGACAACTTTTTCAGACAACGGGATTTTTGTGGGTACTCGCTGAAATCTTTATGTATAAATTAGGGTTTGACTTTGGTTTGGTATTCAGTCCAATCCTGAAATTATGAATTATTTGTATCAAAATAAAAAGTAGAATCTCTGTTGGGCCATGTTATTTTCTGGGGCAGTTGATATGCATCTGTCAGTGGGGTTCAACATTCAGTTTCTTTCATTGATCTCTGGTTTGGCACGATTTTTCAGTATCCAGTTGGATTTTTCAATGGTTGCACAGAAATGTTGCACAGAAAAACCCCCTGCTCGATAGAATTTTGCATATTTGTTATAGGTAACTCAAAATAGTCGCAACAAAGAGTTGAATGTTGGGGGTTGTTTAAACAGAGATTATTACATTTATATAAACCAATTCAGCTGATTGCACAGGTTTTTTTATTTTGCACATACTAAAAAGGTGCTTTAAGGTATTTACTGCCCCTTTAAAAAGAAATTATTTAAAACGCATAATTGCACGATTTAGACTGAACTGAAAATAAGCGCCTGCACTCCCAGAACAGAGTAGAGATTTAAGTGGTATTTGTTACTTTATAAGGTAAACTGACAGTATTTGAAGACATCAAACGTTTCCCTAATGACCCTGAAGGCTGCTTGAGTTATTATTTCAGTCCCCCGCCGGGAACAAGCGTAGTAGCAATTTGTTTCAGCTCTTTAAGGCTGAGGTATGTATGGAGTGGAACGTTCAAGTGTAATTGATTGAATGATTTCTTTCAGAAATTGTGTTTTCATTATCTGTGACCTGAAATCATTATCAAAAGCCCTTCTATACAATAACTATACAATAGCATGTTGGTACTGAGACATACGTATGTTGACGTCCTATGGTATCAAGCTTAGCAAAACCCTTATCAGTTGTTTTGTTCTGTCTGTAGACCCCATTGATCTCATGTCCAGTCCTTTCTACTGGGCTATAGGTGATGATTCAGGAAGGTTGTTGGAGCTGTTGTCCCGAGTAGGGTTATTATTGCAGATCATACTATTCAAGTGTTATTCTATGTGAACCAGAAGAAGGCTTCTCTTGCGTTGACTTGTGAATACAACTGCACATTTACCATTGTTGTAAATGTGTTGCTGTATTGCCAGTCGTAGGTTTCAGATGGGTCATGACTTCATGACTTCTTTATTATGGCAAGAGCTTCAAAGCTGGCCAGGGCTGTTTTTTTTATTTACTTATTTTTTTGCAAGGAAGCAAGTAAGCAGTTTGAGGGAGGTTTTTGCCCTCTTTTTATGTTTCCCAGTAAGTCAGGTCATGGACTCTCTAAACTGTTACAATTTGATATAATGAGTTGATGGCAACAGCTTCTTTAAAGGAGAAGGAAATGTTAAAACTAAGTAAGCCTTATCAGAAAGGTCCACCTAAATATACCAGTAAACCCTCAAAGTAGTGCTGCTCTGAGTCCTCTGAGAAACACTGCATTTATTTCCTTCTATTGTGTACACATGGGCTTCTGTATCAGACTTTACAGCTTAAACCTCCTTGCCCCCGTGCATGAGCATGCTCAGCTTGCTCCTCACCCCCCCCCCCCCCGCTTCTCTGATGTAATCTGAGCCCAGAGCTATAAGTGAGCAGGGAGCGACTTAGGCAGGAATTGATGTCACACCAAGCTAATATGGCAGCTGCGATCCTAAACAAACAGAGCTTCTAGAGCTTTTTACTCTGGTATGGTTTAACATTCTACAGAATAAATATAGCATTCTAGCTTGCACTATTGCAGCTAATCATTGGCAATAAAATGCCTCCGTAGCTTTCCTTCTTCTTAAAGCCCTACTGAGAATGTTTCCCAGTGTTAAGCTTTAATAAAGTTGTATACAAAGCAATAGTGATGCACAAGTCAACAAATTATCGAACCAAACCTAACCCTTCCTCTTCTGGCATGCCATGATAAACTCTTGCTCAATCCCCCCAGTGACATCACCATGCATTTATAAATCAGAACACAATGGGAGTTGGACAGTCACTAGACTTATAGATTATTTCACTAGATTCATATGTAGGCACCAGAGGGCCTGTGCCTAGGGTAGAAGATTTAGGGTGCCACCCTAAGGTTCCTATAGAGTTATCAGGGCTAGGATTGATGAGTGATCACCAGTAAGAGCTGGACCAGACTGATGGCCAGGACTACCACCTGCCTACAACCAGATGAAGGTACAATTTGTCAGCCCGAACCGTATGTCCAGTATTAGTTTCTGAAATCTCTCATCTCCTGTCTAAGGTCATCAATTTTAAGGGAGAGGACTCTAGCCCCTGCTAGGAAATGTTAATTCAAAATGTACACTCTAGAAAAAATAGTTAATACTTAAAAGAATTACACAAAACATGAGCACAGAAAACAATAAATCTACCCTTAAGATTTGTGAAGATCCGCTACCCCTTTAAATACAAATGCTTAATTTTATTTTACTCCCCCCTCCAACTCCCTTAAATATCACATGTTGTTTTGTGCCAGAAATCCGAATGAGCTATTCTGTTGATATAGTCCCTTTAAGTGTTCGTGCCTCAATCCCACTTTCATTGTTGTTTATCTCCGCTAAAGCAAATTATAGATCGGAAGTCTTTGTACTTCCCTAGGTGCCAGCAATTACAAGCAATTTAAGAGTCTGTGCTATTGAGTCAAGCAAATCACCACTGTTATTTTGTGGTAGACGAATATTTATTACGGTGACATTTGGGTCTGATGGTACAAAAACAAGAATCCTGTAACATTAAGATAATGCCAAAGATATTACTTTGCCTAGGATGTGACATTTATATGGAAAATGGAATTTCTACATTGAAGGTGCCCTATTTCATTGCAATTTAGGTTATTCATAAAGGCTTTGTTGTAACTCATTACCGTTGAATAGCAAAAAAATTATATTCCTTTATAAATCCTGTAAAGTCATGGTCATACCCCCATGGTGTCTTTAAGGAAAGCAAATCGTTCCTTAAAGGGATACTGTCATGGGAAAAAATTTTTTTTTCAAAACGCATCAGTTAATAGTGCTGCTCCAGCAGAATTCTGCACTGAAATCCATTTCTCAAAAGAGCAAACAGATTTTTTTATATTCAATTTTGAAATCTGACACGGGGATAGATAGACATGTTGTCAATTTCCCAGCTGCCCTGGTCATGTGACTTGTGCCTGCACTTTAGGAGAGAAATGCTTTCTGGCAGGCTGCTGTTTTTCCTTCTCAATGTAACTGAATGTGTCTCAGTGGGACATGGGTTTTTACTATTGAGTGTTGTTCTTAGATCTACCAGGCAGCTGTTATCTTGTGTTAGGGAGCTGCTATCTGGTTACCTTCCCATTGTTCTTTTGTTGGCTGCTGGGGGGGAAAAAGGGAGGGGGGGGATATCACTCCAACTTGAAGTACAGCAGTAAAGAGTGACTGAAGTTTATCAGAGCACAAGTCACATGACTTGGGGCAGTTGGGAAATTGACAATATGTCTAGCCCCATGTCAGATTTCAAAATTGAATATAAAAAAATCTGTTTGCTCTTTTGAAAAACGGATTTCAGTGCAGAATTCTGCTGGAGCAGCACTATTAACTGATTCATTTTGAAAAAAATGTTTTTTCTCATGACAGTATCCCTTTAAGTTAAATGTTAACCACCCTACCCCCAAAACCCGTGAATTTTGGATCCCTAATCTTATGTCCTTCAACTACAACAGAGTCTTTTTTTTTACGAGTTTGTGGCCGCCATCATGGATCTTGCCCTCAGTGTCTACTCACATGAATTCTTCTGGACTTTTTTTATGGGAATGTTTATCGTTTAAGTTGCCATGGAGCATGTTTACTAACATTGGAGATAAATATCTGGAGAGATTTCTGGAGATGTTGTTCATAGCAACCAGATCTTTGCTTTTGTTTTCTAACTTATAGGTTGCTGTTAACATCTAATTGCTGATTGGTAGCAACATCTCCAGAAATCTCTCCAGATATTTATCTCCATAAATGTTAGTAAACATGCCCCCAAGTCTGTATAAAACACAGTTGTCAACTGTAATGGCACCTCATGGACTGCCCCAACATTCCTATCAAACCAATTGTGTGGGTTTTTGCAGCAGGTAGGGGGCATGTTGAAGACTTTTTTTTCAACTGCTTTGGGATTATTTTATTGGCTTTGTGTAAATGATGAATTATATTTATTTTTCCCCTTGAAGTGCAATGTGATCATGTTTTCATTTGGAATCATTTTCACTTGCAGTGATGACAAGGCTGTAGAAGCCCAACCAGATGAAGAGGAGGAGGTTGTAGAGGTGGAAGAGGAGGAAACGGATGATGATGAGGACGATGGGGATGAAGCCGAGGAAGAACCCGAGGAACCCTATGAAGAAGCCACCGAAAGAACAACAAGTATAGCCACTACCACCACTACTACTACAGAGTCTGTGGAAGAAGTTGTAAGAGGTAAACCCCATAGTTCTAAAATTGCCCTTAATATCCCTTTTTGTTCACAAGTTCTAGATCCGTTGTATGTGGATTTCATTCTTTAAACATCTGTCCCTCCATCTGCCCCATTTCTTTTTGCCTTAATTCTTCTTCAGTACATCAATATTATGTTTTCATTTAATTGTTTTTAAGATATAAATAATTCATAGAGTCCTGTTATAGTATTGAGCTTGGATAGTTGTGACAACTACAAAATTGGTTGAGTTTTGGAATGATGTCTGTAAAGAACTGGGGCTCCTGAGTTTTAATTTTAGGCATCTTTTTTCATTTGGCTTTTTCAACTGATTTTTACCCCCCCCCCCCCCCCCCCCCAGCATTTTAGTACACATTTGAGGACTTACCACTGAACCAACTATAGGAGGGTTAAGGGGAAATAAAGTAAACACCGCTCACCTGTTCTTACTATTGCTTTATTTATTTTCATTTAAGTTAAGGGGAAATAAAGTAAACACCGCTCACCTGTTCTTACTATTGCTTTATTTATTTTCATTTCCCACCATGAAGTAGTGAATAGGGATATGCAGTTTTTTCCATTATTATAATTAGTCTGGGCAATTAATGGTGGGGGTTAACGTAAATGAATTTGCAGCTTTAGAAGATTCTTCTATTTTATACTTGTGGCTCAATGGTATTTCCCTAATCCCCATAATATAACACAAGTATATCTGAAATGATGGACATACAAACCAAAAAATCTGCAACAGAATGTAAAGATTCTACAAACCATTTCAGATGGGTCAGAAGGCATTATACTTTTTATACGTTTTAGGTTTGTTCCCAAGAAGCCTTTTTAAAATATGCTTCCTTGGCTCTCCAAGACAACCTCTTCACTACATAAGCAGTTAGGATTATCCAATCAAAATCATCTGTGATGATCTGTCACTTGTATGACCTCATAGGTTGAGTAAATGTTTTTAGGTTTATTCAGTGCCAAACTGGACCTTCTCGGTTCTGTCTGAGAAACTACCAGAACCAATAGATATAAAAACCTCCTAAATTGTACAGGTTTGGAGAAGTCTGTAGTAAAAATATAAAATGTTATTTGGATTAGTCCTACTGGTGGGTAACCTGGCAGACCATCCTGACTGAGTTTATCTATGAGATCTGTACTTGTGTCTTTGAAACAAATGTGGGTTTTCATTTTCCATTGAAAAATTTCCCTTAACCGAAATATTCTGCCTTTTAAAAATTCATCCCACATCAATGGTAGGTGGTGTCTTTAGCTTCCTGTTCTAAGAGCACAATATTATTGTGAATGTGCCATCATGAAAACAGTTTTGTATAAGGCAACATCCCAGCAGGCAGTTTGCACGGGTGATTGTGAATGCAAATTGTTTTTCTTTGTCCCAGGTCCATCATTCCCCTAGAAAGCAAATTGCCTTTTGTGTGTTTGAAATATGACGTTAATTGGCAGTGCCATAGCCCAGCTGTTCATGCCTCTCCCCATTGCCTAGAGGACTGGAGCTGTCTCGGGCCCCACTGATGCATATTTAATGTTTCTCACTTACATACACACATTTGAAAGTTACAGCTTAGTCTCGTGTTTCTGCTAATTCCAGATATAAATCAGAATTTATCTGGTGGGGATTCATGTTCCCTACAAATGCATATGATTAGTATAATGTTCTTGTCACGGTGAAAGATTGTTGGAAAGGATTTTATCTTCTCGCACTCTCTGTCAGCTCTTCTCTCAGGGAAAATCAAAGCCAGATTCCGGATCAACCTTGCCTTAGTCTTTGTAATAATTGTGTTGTTTCTTTCATCTGAGCCTTCTCCTCCAGCCATCAACGACTTTGATCTGATGATCGCTCTTGGTATCTGTAGCACCCACCATGCAATGGGTTGTCTCCCTGCTTCTCCTTTCACCCATTGCTTGTTTGATGCAACCCTGTTATCAACTTCTGATTCCAGTTTGTCACCCATTCACTTTATATTATAAATCTTCTTTCTGTCGTTCTTGTAGACTACACTATCTCCTTTCATATCACATGATGGCTGCTATTTGGCCTGTCTGTCATGCCCTTTTCTGTTGCACCCATCATCCATTTAATTCTAATTTAATTTTCTTCTTTCCGTGTCAACCTTTAAATGATTCCTTTTTCAACTAGGGATGCACCAAAACAACCAATTTGGGAATTCGGCCGAATCTGGAATCCCTTGTGAAAGATTTGGCCGAATAATGAGTCCAATCCCAAGTATATATATGCAAATTAGTGCCAGAAAGGATGAAAGTGAACCATGCACACAGCACACGGTTAAAAATGACTTACCTTCATTGTTTGTGTGACAAAAAGTCAAGTGATTTTAAGGATTTCGATTTCATTTGGCCAGGCCCTTGTATTCGGCCCAATCCTGCTAAAAAAGGCCAAATACGTGCCGAATCCTGGATTCAGTGCATCCCTACTTTCAACCATTATCTTATTTGGTGTAGCCTAATCCCCCAATCATTGTTTTTAACAATTTCTGTAATTAATTTTTTCAACAATAATGCTGATATTGGACCACCTTCCTTTTTCTTTTTGTCTTTCTGTTACTCATCATTATTTAATTGTATTCACTGTCTTTGGTTTTGACCCTTTTTGCAGATCCTATTCCAACTATTTCTCCCTTTGGTTTTCCCAATCTGTACATTGTTTCTCCTATCCCCTTGTTGGGTGTTGCACCTTCTCTATGTTACAGTCTCTTTATATCTCCTTTGTGCAAGACCATCAGGGTAGAGCTTTTGTGAGGCTGGTAGAGGTGAGAATCTGGGAAAATTCCATTTTACATTATAGGACTGATATTCGTTGTAACGTTGAGAGATGCTTAGACCTTTCTAGTGTCTCTTTATTTATACAAGGCCCTCTAGTACCACACGTCTTCTGTGAAGTACATCGAAGATTGGGCAGTGTACACATTCTTATCGGATTAAGTGGCACTTGTTTTACTCATGTAAATGTTGACATGTTCTTTTCAGAATGTCCGCTATTTAACTACCCTAAAGCCGCAGGCCAGTTTATGTGTGAGAACCCTCCCTCATCCATAGAACATGTACAGCTTGAGGGTATTCTAGAAAGAATGCACTGCTTTTCTTTCATGTATATCAGCATAGCTAACACTACTTGTCACGTTGTACCATTTTTTTCTTTAATTTGTTTATTAGAGTCATGTTTCAAGCCGTGGCAATGTGGACGGAACAAAGTCTATGTTGGACAAATTTTTAATTAAACATGCACGTTGACTTTGCACTGCTCACTACCTGTTTTGCTGAACAGGAAGATGTTCCTGGGCATCTTCCTGTTGTGCAGCAGGAAGATGTTCCTGGACATGGCTGACCTTTTAGTAGAGCTCAGACGTTAATTGCTACTTCAAGGATCTTGTTTATGAGATTTGAGGTTTGCTGTCTTTGAGTAAGTTCTAAGTCATAATATGGCCACTAGGGTACCACAATTTAAAGCTCCTGCATAAGCAACAGAATAACTTGTCCACTTTGTTGTCTAAATAAACAGAGGCAAAGTTATGCTTCTAATGTGACAATGTTTGTTATTGAGGGAAGATTGCTTCCTCATATCTGCAGCAGCATGGATCGATAACTGCTTCTTAAGTTGGTTTTATCCATCTGTGTTGAGCTGGTAGGACTTAAATCATCTCAGTGCCGCATTAAAGTAATACTGACAAGTCCTGGTTTCTTCCAAGAATATGTAAGTATGTCTTCTGATGGTGTTCTTTTCTGTAAAAAGAAATCTAATACCTCCACAATCACAAGTGCTTCTTATATTGGGGTTCTTTCTCTAACTGCAGCCATCTTGTAGACCTCCTAAACCATAACTTGGGTTTTTGTATCTACACATTCCAACACAGAGGCAGGTACAATGTTGGAAAATCAGAAGTAGTTTTAGGAAAAGCTACATTTGACTGGGCATGTCTTAAGATGGCCATAGACGTAACAATTACGATCGTTCTTGGAAAAGATCATTCCAAGAAAGATCGTTCGTTTCAATACACACGTGTAGAGCTGAATCATCAGATGTACAGGTAGATATACAGGAAGAAACAATAGAATTCTACCTGTATCTGACGATTTAGCACTAAAGGTGGCCATAGACTCAAAGATCTGCTCGTTTGGCGACATCGCCAAACGAGTGGATCTTTCCCCGATATGCCACTAACGGCATGGCTTTATCGGGGGTAATTCGAGCGTTCGGCCGAACGATCAAATTACGATACGCCAAGGGGCTCCGACAGGTCAGTCAGTTAAAAATCAAACCTTCCCGATCTATATCGTGGCCAGATATCGATCGGGAAGACCCGTCGGAAGCCCCCATACACGGGCAGATAAGCTGTAAAATTGGTCCAAACGACCGTTATCGGCAGCTTTATCTGCCCGTGTATGGTCACCTCTACAATGGCCGATATTTGGGTCCCTTCAAAGGCACCCGATCATAATTTTCCGTCCAGCCCGATTGACGAGCCAACCGATATCCAAGTCTTCTGCCGATATCGGTCGGCTCTTTTTCCACCATACACGCACCGGATATCGGACGATATTATCTGTGCGTCTATGGGCACCTTTAGACCAATTCAGTCACCCTTCAATTGTGCCAAACTTGTCTCATCTGAATGTGGCCATAGACACGCAGATCCTATCGTACGAATCGAGGATTCGTACGATTTTCGGATCGTGTGTGGTGTGTGCCGACATCTTTCGTCCGACGGAGATCGGTCGATCGGTCATGGTTAATTTTGACCCGACCGATCCCGCCGGAGCCCATTGCGCATCGTAATCGGATCGTTCGGCCATACAGCCGAACAATCAGATTACCCCCGATATAGCCATGCTCGTTAATGGCATATCGGGGAAAGATCCGTTTGTTTGGCGATGTTGCCAAACGAGCGGATCTTTGCGTCTATGGCCACCTTTAGGCCCAATTATTGGATCACACTACTGTGAACATGTGTTGTGTTGTTCGATAGGGACTTCATGCACAGACTAGTGGTGATCTAGGTTGATCAGAATTTATGGAAGGTTGTTGAGCCCAAGCTGATATTGGTTCTGGCACTGCTCACAGACCAAAGGTCTACTGTTTTGGCCAAATCAGCAGCCAGTATGTTAGGTCATGTTTTATGATTAACAAAAATGTAACATCCTTTATTCATAAGACTAAATGCCTTTTGCCATTTCTGTTCAGCTATTTTAGTAGTTGGTGAAATGATGCTATATTATTATTATTATTATTATTATTATTATTATTATTAAATGAAATTCCTTCACATCCTAAATAGAGGTGTGCTCTGAGCAAGCTGAGACTGGACCCTGTCGAGCAATGATCTCCCGCTGGTATTATGATGTGACGGAAAGCAAATGCGCCCAGTTCATTTATGGAGGCTGTGGCGGGAACCGAAACAACTTTGAGTCTGACGATTACTGCATGGCAGTCTGTGGCAGCGTCAGTAAGTGGACCTTTTTCGGGTTCTGTTGCTCACAACAGATCTAGTCCTGATTCTGATTTCCGGGAATGGGCCTGTGCGCTGTCACTAACCTCATGCCAGTTCCTTCTTGTTAACCGCTTGTGTCTCAGTACGTGCTCCCCGATTAACTGCTTTTTTCTGCTTCTGAGGAAGCATGACACCCCCAAATTCCTTCATTCTGTGTTTGGACTAACACGTCATCTGTGAGATATTCAAACCTAACCCATTCTACCCCTGGGACTCCTGAGAGCTCCAGGGCTGCTGCTGCTGGTGGATTGTTGTGTGTCAAAGAATTATTATCCTGTCTAGTCTTACCTGAGAATGTTTCCCTTCACTGATGAATCTGCACGTTAGAAGGTAATTAAGGTGATGGATGCTGAGATGCCCTTTATAATTTGTGCGTGGAAACTATGTCTAATAAATATACCAATATAACATATAGGGGCAGACTTGTCAAGGGACGAATTGTAATTCAGAAGTAAAACAATTCGAATTTCGAGCTATTTTTATGTACTTCAACTAGGGAATAGTCCAAATGCGGTTCGAGGTTCAGATGTACTGTCTCTTTAAAAATTCGACTTCGAACATTCACCATCTAAAACCTAATTCTGTTTTAGCCTATGGTGGACCTCCTAGAACCTATTGGGAGTCAATTGGTAGACTTTGAAAACCAAAGTTTTTTTTTTAAATACTTTGAATCAAATTCGATTGAATACGATCTTACTTCGATTCGAACTATCAAATATAGCCTATTCACCCGCGAAAAAATTTTGTTTTTAATACATTTCGGGTGGTCTTTTTTTATTTGAATTTCGAAGTTATGGGAGTTCAGAAATACTGCCATTACTTTGAAATTCCCTTGATAAATCTGCCCTTTAATCTCTGTCTTTTTCATGAAATAATATGACACCTTTGGTCTCTCTAGGCAGCAAAGCTGTAGTAATACGTTACATGGCTCCTTTCATTCTTTTCTTTAAAGGGGACCCGTCACTTAAAAAAAAATATACAGGTATGGGACCCGTTATCCAGAATGCTCGGGACCTGGGGCTTTCCGGATAACAGATCTTTCCTTAATTGGGATCTTCATACATTATCTACTAGAAAATCATGTAAACATGAAATAAACCCACATAGGCTGGTTATGTTTCCAATAAGGATTACGGATATCTTAGTTTGGGTCATGTACAAAGGATAAAATGGGAGACGGCCATTCCGTAATTCGGAGCTTTCTGGATAACGGGTTTCCGGATAATGGATCCCATACCTGTACCAAATCTTATTGTATCATGTTAGTCAAGCAAAATGAACTTTAATTACACTATATAAATTATTTCAATCTTGTTTCTATAAGACTGGGAATTCATAATTATAGCAAGCAGACAGGAGCCATTTTGTGGACACAGTTATTAAGACAAGCCTTGTATCATCTCACAATCTTGTTTGTGCACCAGAATGGGGGACCTGATGTCCATTTCCATGCCCTGGTTACACAATTAAATGGTTAAGAGAACAGGGGGAATGTGGGGAGAGCAGTGACATGTAGGAAGTGCTGAATGGAAAGTGAAAGTAATTGTTTGCCCCGCCTTTATGTCTAGTCATAGAGGAGGGGCAGGCTATATTTGATTGACAGCTGAGATTTTTAAATGAGCTTACAACAGCTATGAATGCTTTAATAAAAAAAAGAATTTGGATTTCATGTTTAATTTGAAAAGGACTTTTATTATCAGCTTTTTACGTCTGGGTGACAGGTCCACTTTAAAACAGGGATTTCCGCAGAGTTCCATTGGTTCTGTTACCCCAGTGGAAGTTTAGCTTTACATTAAATTATTGTAAGGCTGATAACCATCAGAGCTAGATAATAACCCCTATACCCAAAAGAAGGCAATATTTCAATCGAAATTTACTCTGATTGGACATGTCAGTTGTTGAAGGGTTGTTCACCTTTAAATTAACTTTTTTAATACAATGTAGAGAGTGATATTGTGAGACAATTTGAAATTGGTTTTAATTTTTTATTATTTGTGGGTTTTCGGTAATTGTCTTTTTTTTTTTTTTACCCGCAATGCAGTTTGGTCGGGGATCACTTAAGTGGAATCAATTTTTTCTCAGTTAATAGAACTGCTCCAGAATAATTCTGCACTGAAATCCATTTTTCAAAAGAGCAAACAGATTTTTTATATTAAATTTTGAAATCTGACATGGGGCTAGACATATTGTCAGTTTCCCAGCTGCCCCCAGTCATTTTGATTTGTGCTCTGATAAAATTTGGTCACTCTTTACTGCTGTACTGCAAGTTGGAATGATATCACCCCCTCTCTTTCCTCCCCAGCAGCCAAACAAAAGAACAATGGGAAGGTAACCAGATAGCAGCTCCCTGACACAAGATAACAACTGCCTGGTAGATCTATAAACAACACTCAATAGTAAAAGCCAAGTCCCACTGATACTGATTCAGTTACATTAAGTAGGAGAAGTAACAGCCTGCCAGAAAGCATTTCTCTCCTAAAGTGCAGGCACAAGTCACATGACTGGGGCAGCTGGGAAACTGACAATATGTCTAGCCCCATGTCAGATTTAAAAATTCAATATAAAAAAATCTGTTTGCTCTTTTGAGAACTGGATTTCAGTTCAGCACTATTAACTAATGTGTTTTTTTTTTTAAAAAAAACATATTTTCCCATTACAGTATCCCTTTAAGGAAATTGTCATGGAGTTCTTTAACTCCATTTACAGCAGGGTTCAATAAAGGTGGGCTTTTTTTTTAATTATACATTTTTAAATTTAATACATTTAAAGGTGAATTTTTTAAATTATAGATAACTGTTTTTCGTTACTCGCTTTCAAAAATAGAGTTTGTTTGTAACATGCTATTTATAAATATTATTTGTGTGACGATTAAGGGGAATTGTGCCAATTTATAACAGTCTGTACATGTATTGGATCAGTTATCCAGAATGCCTGGGACCTGGGGCTTTCCAGATAAGGGGTCTTTATGTAATTTGGATCTCCATACCTCCAGTCTAATTAAATTAAAAAAAATGAAACATTAATTTAAATAGGATGTCTGCTGTAAGGAATAACTATATCTAATTGGAATTAAGTACAAGGGACTGTTTTATTATTACAGGGAAAAGGGAAATCATTTTTAAAAATTAGCTGCTTAAACTGGATTCTATGGGAGAAGGCCTTCCCATAATTCAGATCTTTCTGGATAACGGCTTTCTGGATAACGGATCAACTCCATGTGCTTTAGGCCTTACACTTGCCTGGTGACATGGACAGTAGAGTTCTCTTTCTGTGGAAATAACAGGCGGAATGTACTAGATCCAGATAAATCTCCATTAGCATTTCAACATGAATATTAACAATTGCCAAGGCATTTTCAGCTTATACAAACAGAATTATGTTAATGAAAGGGCAAAGTAAATAGGATTTTCTTTCAGCTGGCTGTAAAGCTGGGGATCTCCGGAACAAACAAAATGTAATATAAAATGATCCCAGAGGGGATTCCGGAGCTTTATTTGGAGACCTGCATCACTGTGTATGGCAAACACAATTATCAGCTGGATAGACTGCTACATACTGACGCATATACTTAACATATGGCAGCGCAGTTTTATTTTGCCCCAAAATATGGTCAGGAAATGCCTTTTCCATGAAGAATTCCTGTGTGTAGCGCAGACATGTTAATAGGATATGTGTTATTAATAGGCGAATCGTTACAGTGTTTTCTCCCATTAGAAAATCGTATTTATATGATATTTGTGTGTCTTTTTTCATGCTCATTGATTTCTCTATTATGAAACTCATTTCCCCTCTTCTTACCAAGGTGTTTGGTGGGTTATTAATGGTAATGTTTTATAGATTTTTTTTATATATGGTTAAGCGCACATTTAATAGCAGAAGAATTCTCCATATGCTGGAATATTTAAGGATGTTTGTGTTTGCATTTGCTGAAGGCTGTATTAGTAATGCACAGGTTAAGCAGAGAGCCAATAAGGTTCATATGTAGCACTGGGACAATATTTATATATTTATATTTATATATATATATATATATATATATATATATATATATATATATATATATATATATATATATATATATATATACACATATAACTAGATAGGTGCACTCAGCCATGGTTATGCCTACGTGCTGGAACACAAATTCATATCTATAAAGCAAAAAAACTTCCGCACACATAGGTCTTGATAAGTGAAAAAAAAGCTGGTAGATTTATTTCAACGTTTTGGCTTACAATGATGACGGCTTGAGTTTGTAAGCCGAAACGTTGAAATAAATCTACCAGCTTTTTTTCACTTATCAAGTTTTTTTGCTTTATATATATATATATATATATATACAGAAAGAGAGAGATGATAGCAAGAGAGTGATAAAGATATAGGTGGGTAGGGAGATAAGCAGGATAGACAGGACAGACAGACAGACAGACAGACAGACAGACAGACAGACAGACAGACAGACAGACAGACAGACAGACAGACAGACAGACAGATAGATAGATAGATAGATAGATAGATAGATAGATGGATGGATGGACGAACAGATGGATGGATGGATGGATGGACGAACAGATGGACGGACAGACAGACAGACAGACAGAGATAGATAGATAATAGATAGATAGATACGATAGATAGATACGATAGATAGATAGATAGATAGATAGATAGATAGATAGAGATAGAGATAGAGATAGAGAGATAGAGAGATAGATAAGATAGACAGACAGACAGACAGACAGACAGATAGATAGATAGAGATATAGATACGATAGATACGATAGATAGATACGATAGATAGATAGATACGATAGATAGATACGATAGATAGATAAGATAGATAGATAAGATAGATAGATACGATAGATAGATAGATAAGATAGATAGATACGATAGATACGATAGATACGATAGATACGATAGATACGATAGATACGATAGATAGATAGATAGAGATAGATAAGATAGACATAAGATAGACAGACAGACAGACAGATAGATAGATAGATAGATACGATAGATAGATAGATAGATAGATACGATAGATACGATAGATAGATAGATACGATAGATAGATATATAGATAGATACGATTGATAGATAGAGACAATAGATAGATAGTATGATAGATACGACGATAGATGGATGGATGGATAGATAGATATATGATAGATATATGATAGATAGATAGATTGATAGATATATGATAGATAGAGACAATAGATAGATAGTATGATAGATACGACGATAGATAAATACGATAGATAGATAGATAGATAGATAGATAGATAGATAGATAGATTATTATTAGATAGATAGATTACTATTAGTATTTTTTTAACATCTGTTCTTCTTGTGTGTTGGTATTGTGCTAGTATAAATCCCTCTAAACATTCTGTATTCTAAACATGCTAACATTTCCCAGGATGCACTGCTGCTCAGCATGGTTGTAATGAGAATGCTGAGCAACTTTTCTCTGTGTCCCACGTATTCCCTGTGTCTCTAGCTTTCTTACTGCTAACCAAGCTCCCGTTCCTCACTGCCTGTTTTTCTTTCTTTTCTTCAAATTCTCCCCCCGCCCCTCTCAGCAGTTCCCGCCACAGCTGCCAGCACCCCTGACGCAGTTGACAAGTACCTGGAGAACCCGAATGATGAGAACGAGCACGACCGCTTCCTGAAAGCAAAGGAGAGGCTGGAGGGCAAGCACCGCGAGAAGATGTCTGAGGTAAAGCTGCTGGAAACAGGGGTCGCTTCAACAAAATATTGGGCCTAAGGCAAATGCGATTCTCATTGACATTGTAGGACGCTCCCTTTTTACCACTTCCTTTAGCCAAAATGACCCAGACATGCCATTACGAGTAATAAGCACGACATGAACCCCAGACATGCTGGCAAGATCACTTTATGAAATAGATACTGCATTAACCTCAGGCATGCCAGTAAAATCACTGCAAAAATTAAAATGCCATTTCAAAAAAAAAAAAAAAAACTAAAAGTGGGGGAGAAATATGTGTTCTGTTTGGGAGGACCAGGTTGATCAGAATTGATACAGGGAGAGAGCATTGTGTAAATTCACTAACATATCTACAAGAAATATGTTTTTTTATGGTTGTAATGCAATTAAAAGTGTGCCTGGTCTAGTAACCCATAGTAACAAAACAGCAGGCAGCATTTACTGGTCCTCCTGAATGCAAATGTTGCTGTGGGTTAGTAGCAAACTTTGCAACTTTGATTACATTGCCCCGCATAGCTGCACATACAATAGGGCACAGCTGGCTGGCAGAGCACGGTATCAACTACCACGAGTGCATTAAAACATACAGTGTGACTTCGGTGGGGTCTATAAAGCAGCAGGGAAAGCTCAGTGTGTTTGCAGAGTAGAGTCATATCCGTCTGTAGGGAGTGTTCTGATACAGCAGGGAGTACAGAAATCAGACTGCATTAAGCACCACATTGCAGTAGAGCAGCGCCAGACTGCAGCTAGTGCTTATTACGACTGGATATAATCCAGAGAATACAGCACTGGCTCTTTTCCACTTCTCTTGTGTTTCCATTCACTCAGCACAGATCTCCCTGCTTTTCTGCCTCAGAAACCTGATCCTGCCACACAATTCAGTGATGTCTCTTCTCTCGAGCTCCCACGTTCTCATATGAGGTCACGAACAATGCTCTGGCTCTGGGAAACTGCCGGGGCCCAGGACACTAAACAAAGGCTTTTTAATCGATCAGTCCTGCAGTGATTATTCTGGATCTGGCTGTGTTCATAAAAAAATAACTCAATTCAGGCTTTTGGTACAGCTGCTCAATTTTTGCAAGATTTAGAAGTAGTCTCTGTGCAAGGAATGCCGGTGCTTCCTACTAGAACTGCTGGAGCCTGATCAGCAAAGACTTATCCATGTCCTTCTGCACCTGCAATTGGCCGTGAAAGCCCAACACTCCTCAGTGGAGTATCCTCTGCCGTAATGATTGCAACTGTCAGCTGGCTCTGCCATCAGGCCTAATGCAGGTTGATATCAAGAGCAGTGATGAGCGAATCTGCCGAAAAATTTGCAAAACTGCAGAAAGATTAGCGAAACGGCAACATTTCAGTAAACGCATTGAGGCCAATTTTTTACACGTGTGAAAAATGTTCTCGCTCCAAATGCGTTAAAGTCAATGGGCGTTTTTTCTTATGGCGACTTTTTATGTCCTGATGCATTAAAGTCAATGCCCATTTTTCTTATGGAGACTTTTTTTGTCCTAATGCATTAGGGTCAGGGCACACAGGCAGAATCAGGGAGATTAATCGGCCGGCCTAATAAACCTGCCTCCCCTGCCTTCGGGAGGCACTCGGAGCGATTCGTTTTCCGAAATGTTGCCTGACTTCAGAAAATGTATCACTCCAAGTGCCATGCCTCCATCGATTTACATTTTAGAAAGAGGGGAGGCAGTTCGGGGAGATTAGTTGCCCCGAAGAAGAGGAGATTTGTCGCCGGGCAACTAATCTCGCCAAATCTGCCTGTGTGCCCTGACTATTAAAGTCAATGGGCGTTTTTTGTTATGGTGACTTTTTACTCCAAATGCATTAGGGTCGGGGCACACGGGCAGATTCAGGGAGATTAGTCGCCGGCTAAAATGAAAACCTCCTGGGGGCAGGCACATGGATAGCTTCATTTTCCGAAGTCGCCAGTAATTGCCGGAAATTTCGGGCGACTTCGGAAAACGAATTGCTCCCCGGTGCCTGCCCCCAGGCGATTTTCATTTTAGCCGGGGGAAGGCAGATTGGGGAGATAAATCCATGGCTGGCGAATAAAATCACTCATGACTAATCAAGAGATGAGAATGTAATTTCCTCTTGGAGAGAATATTACATGTGCTTTAACTACAAGATCAACAACCATCTTGTCCCGCTCTCCACTCACACCAATAGCCGGTTACTCGGCCTCTCCGTTCTATTTACATAACATTATTCGCCTGACGGGTTTGACTCACCGGTGCTTTGTTGGTCTCTCTCTCTCTGCAGGTGATGAAGGAATGGGAAGAAGCTGAACGCCAGGCAAAGAACCTTCCCAAGGCTGACAAGAAGGCAGTAATACAGGTAATTGACTAGGCTTTAGTACGGCACTTGATCACTGGCTCAGTCAATTGCATACAAGTCCGGCACAGGTGATTGGCGCAGGGCTGAGTTCATTTTGTAAGTCCTATTTATGCTAATTAGTGAACAGTTGGTTAACGAGAAAGATATAGAAATGATCAATCTCCAAGCCTAATGCTTTCAACTAATCAAGATTAGCTCTATCTGCTTGAAGGCCTCCAAGAAAGGCATTAAATATGAAGGAAGAAGTATCTTGGTTCTCCAGAGTATTGCAGCCAAGAGAGAAGTGCATAAAGCCGTCCCTGCAGTCTCCTTTTGACTAATGAGCACTTACTGAGAGCCTTGACCCACTTTATTAAAGGAGAAGGAAAGCTCCAATCGATGGTGGGTGCCAAATGCTACCCTCAAGGATTGTAATCACTTACCAAATTCTTCGGGATGGTGCTCCTGTTAGCAGAAAACTGCACCAGCCCAGGGCACTAGCGAGCAAGCAATTCTCTTCCTCCTCTCTCACTAGTGCCCCAGACCAGTGCACCGGCCCAGTTTATCAGGTAATTCATTACAATCCTTGGGGGTGCTCTGACATTTGGTATGCCCCATCGATTGAAGCTTTCATTCACCTTGAAGCCATTATAGGCCAACAGTTTAGTCATTAAAGGTTTGTTATTCACAGAGTTTGTTTACGTCAGCTGACCAGTACATGCTACTTGCTGATTGGCTGCTATGGGTCTCTAGACCCAATATCAAACCATGCATGCATGACTACATTGCCACCCAAGAGCTGCCGGTGCAAGTTGTTGCCATTACTGTCAGTGGGGGGCAGCAGAGGGTTGTTTTGGGCTCTTCTCTATTGGCTCAGATATACCAGAGGGCAGTGTATGAGGCTGAATGAGTGGAACAGATTACATTGTCCGACATGCTGCATCGGCAGATGAAATTCTCAAATCTGGCCAGACATTAACCGCTATATAATGTGGGTATTGGTTGGGATCAGAGGGCCACCATACATGCACAAATAACTAGGGATGCAACAAATCCAGGATTCGGTTCGGGATTCGGCCTTTTTCAGCAGGATTCGGATTCGGCCGAATCCTTCTGCCTGTTTGAACCAAACCAAATCCTAATTTGCATATGCAAATTAGGGGCGGGAGGGAAATTGTATGACCTTTTTGTCACAAAACAAGGAAGTAAAAAATGTTTTCCCCTTCCCACCCCTAATTTGAATATGCAAATTAGGACTTGGTTCGGTATTCGGTATTCGGCCAAACCCCCGAATCCAAAATAGTGGATCCGGTGCATCCCTACAAATAACCATATGGAACTCTACATTCGTCCACAGCTTTTCAGCTGTCCATACACTGGCCAATCAAAGCTGCCGACTCCAGACAGATATTCCTCCCCTGATAGATCTCCCTAGGTCCAATCATTGGCCTAGAATCAACCAATTAAGGCCAACGTGCTGGTGGCTAAATGGGGTAAAGATTATATGCTCCACGTAGGCTCTCAAGAGCGAATTTCATAGTGTATACCCATCTTAAGGGCCACAGCATGTGGGGTATACAGGTATGGGGTCCATTATCCGGGAACCGGTTATCCACAAAGCTCTGAATTATGGAAATGCATCTCCCATAGACTCCGTTTTATGCAAATAATCCAATTATTTGAAAACAGTTGATTGTACTTGATCCCAACTAAGATATAATTAATCCTTATTGGAAGCAAAACCAGCCTATTGGGTTTATTTAAGGTTTACATGATCTTCTAGTAGACTTAAGGTATGAAGATCCAAATTACGAAAAGATCCATTATCTGAAAATCCCTAGGTCCCAAGAATTCTGGATAACAGGTCCCATACCTGTATTATTTTTACTCTATTTGGCCATACACAGATCATACTGAGCTTTATTAACCCCTTTATGCAGTTTATAGGAATCCTTTATTTTAACAAATGTTTTTGTGTAGGTGATTTTTCTTTCAATTGATTTTCAGAACACATCAAATTATAGAGCAGCCCTTGTTGGTGTGAGTATTGTGGGTTAATCAGTATTGGAATGTTGTCTAGATGTGACGGTTCTCTTGTGCTCCAAGCACAGCCTGATACAGCAAAGTGCACCCGGGATTTGTTAAAAATAGGCAGAATAAATAGCTTGGAGGGAAGAAATTGCCCAAACGGTTCCACTTCCGCTGACACGTTTAAATAATCTAAACAGCTTTATTTCGGGTTTCCCTGCCAGCACGAATGAAGCATTTGCCCAAATGTTATTATTGCAATCAGAAATAAAAGCATCCATGGCCTACTTTAGTGTAAACTAATTGCATTTCCCCCGATAATGTTCACCGAGTTGGAGTAATTGCAGTGAGACAGCTCCGGTAGGGAACCGACTCACCATTAATCCATGTACAATCTAAAAAATCCATTAAAACTGTCTTAGTGCAGCACTGTGGTCTTCTTACTTCAAGAATTTGTAGCAGTCGATAATAGTTTTATTGTTAAAACTTACTGCCAACCTTTCTGTTTTCAATGGATCTCTTAAAGGAAAACTATACCCCCCCCCCCAACAATGTAGGTCTCTATAAAATAATATATTGCATAAAACAAATCATATGTAAAACCCTGCTTCATGTAACTTAACCATTTTCATAATAATGTAATTTTTTAGCATTATGTGCCATTGGGTAATCATAAATAGAATATTGCCATTTTAAAAAATAGGGGCCACCCCCTGGGATCGTAGGATTCACGGTGCACACAAACAAACAAAACATGTTAGGTCACATGAGCCAATTAACAGACAGAGTTCTGTTTTTTGCTTCCACACTTCTTCCTGTAAAGGTCCCCATAGACAGAAAGATTTTTCTTTGCCAAACGACCGATTTCAGCGAAGTCCGACCAATCTGTCAAATTATCGTGAAGTTAGTGGGATTGAATGATCGCACATCTTACGATTTTTCGTCCGACAGCTGTCAGAAAATTGATCGGCCAGGTTAAAAAATCTTTATCAGTCCCAGTGCAATCTATCTATGTTTGCAGTGCCAAGCAGGCAGCTACCCTTCAGTTTTGCTGGCAATATCGCCTGAAATGGTCTTTTTAGTTGATACATTTAAACAATCATTTCGAGATAATCGTGGTCTCACGATAAAGAAAAGATCTTTTAAAGATCTTTACATCTATGGCCAGCTTTACAGTTAGAGTTGTAGTATTTCTGGTCAGGTGATCTCTGAGGCAGCACACAGACCATCATGAAATGGTGGCTCAAGGCAAGAGATGTAAAAGGACAATATTTACTTAAATATATATATACCAATTTGGTAAGATTCTTTAATTTGATATAAACTGTTCAAACTAAACTAAAGAGATCTAAAGCATAACTAAAGAAGTAAAGTAGAAATATTGTGCATTATGTTTTGTGCTTCTGTACCAGCCCAAGGCAACCACAGCCCTTTAGCAGTAAAGATCTGTGTCTCCAAAGATGCCCCAGTAGCTCCCCATCTTCTTTTCTGCTGATTCACTGCACATGCTCTGTGCTGATGTCACTTACTGAGCTTAGGGACCCACTCACAATATACAGTACACATAGAATAGATATGTCACAATATAAGGCTGATTAGTAATTAATACAGATAATTACTACATGGCAGCACAGAAACCAGTACAATTAGCATCAGAATTTAATAATCAGCCCTGTAGCATCAGTTTATATTACAGGGGAAGCTCATTTTCTGCTGGATAATTAGTGACGAGCCCTAAGCTTAGCTTCTCAACAGCTGCTCAGAGCCCACTGAGCATGTGAGTGTCACAGACACTTTCCAAGATGGTGACCCCCTGTGACAGGTTTGAAGTCCTGGATCATTGCTGCTATTGACAAACTGAAACTTAAGACTGGTGCAATAAGTTCAGTATATAAAATGTGGCATTTTTAGCCATATTCATTTTTAGGGTTTAGTTCTCCTTTAAAACACACTTATTTAAAGATGCCTACCCTCACTCTGTTTAGCTATCAAATACAATGCCATATGCTACATCTCTCACCTTCTTACTTCTAATATTGACCGCTCCCACACCTTGTGTCTCAATCCCTTCCTCTTTTAGATTGTAAACTCGTCTGCACAGGGCCTTCCTCACCATTGTATTGGTTATAGGTTGCTATGTATGTAATTCTGTATGTTCTTGGTATAAACATATTTATTTTACAGCGTTGAAAAATATGCTGGCGCTCTAAAATATATGTTAATAATAAAGGGGAACTAAACCCAAATCCAACCATACAGGTTTGTTTTAGGAATGTGTATTGGAAAGCTGCTTAGAATTTAGTTTGCTTTGATTTTGCAAACATTTGACTTTACTTTTTGCTTGCACTTATGTACATCTTTTCATTACTTGAACGTATCTTTGTCTGTCTTTCAGCATTTCCAGGAGAAAGTGGAATCCCTAGAACAAGAAGCTGCAAACGAAAGGCAACAACTGGTCGAGACCCATATGGCCCGAGTGGAAGCCATGTTAAATGATCGTCGACGAATCGCCCTGGAGAACTACATCACTGCTCTGCAAGCTGATCCTCCACGGGTATGTATAATATTCGTTACAGTACAGTCCATAAACATCCAGGGCTAGGGCTTGAGCATGCTCAGTTTGCTCCTCTCCCCCTCCCTGTTGTAATCTGATCCCTGAGCTATGAGTGAGCAGGGTGTGACTCAGGCACGAAGTGATGTCACGCCAAGCTAATATGGTAGCTGCTATCTTAAACAAACAGAGAGAGCTTCTAGAGCTGTTTACACTGGTATGATGAAGCATTCTGCATAATAAATATAAGGTTATAGCTTGCAATATTGTCGCTAATCTATTATTAATAAACTGTTTCAGTAGGTTTTCTTCTCCTTTAAGGTTTACATGATTTTCTAGTCTGCCTCGGTAGCTGTCCTTCTTCCAAAAAAATTATTCAAATCATAGCTGTATTATACAGGTATCGGACCTGTTATCCAGAATGCTCAGGGCCTGGGGTTTTCTGTATAACGGCCCTTTCCGTAATTTGGATCTTCATACTAGAAAATAATGTAAACCTTAAAGGAGAAGGAAACCTACTGAAACAGTTTATTGCCAATAGATTAGCCACAATTGTGCAAGCTATAACACTATATTTATTCTGCAGAATGCTTTATCATACCTGAGTAAACAGCTCTAGAAACTCTCTGTTTGTTTAGGATAGCAGCTGCCATATTGACTTGGTGTGACAGCACTCCCTGCCTGAGTCTCTCCCTGCTCACTTATAGCTCTGGGCTCAGATTACAGCACTGAGGAAGAGAACTGAGCATGCTCAAGCCCTAGCCCTGGAGGTTTAAGCTGAAAACAGGAAGTCTGATACAGAAGCCCATGAGTACACAATATAAGGAAAGAAATGCTGTGTTTCTTTTGACAGAGGACTCAGAGCAGTGTTTCTTTGAGGGTTTACTGGTGTATTTATACAGACCTTTCTAATAAAGCTTACTTAATTTTAGCCTTTCCTTCTCCTTTAAATAAACCCAATAGACTGGTTTTGCCTCCAAGAAGGATTACGTATATTTTAGTTGGGATCAAGTACAAGCTACTGTTATATTATTACAGAGAAAAAGCAAATAATTTTTAAAGATTTGGATTATTTGATTATAATGGAGTATATGGGGGACAAGCTTTCCGTAAATCGGAACTTTCTGAATAACGGGTTCACAGATAAAGGATCCTATACCTGTATTGATATTCTCTATTTATATAGCCATTTACCCAGAGGAACCTACAGCCTGGGGGTACAGGAGATAAGCTCCCCCCTCCCCAAGCAAAAAGGCATAAACAAAGCTGCAGCCTATAAAGAAGCTTATTAAGGCAGGAGTGAAATAATTTTATTATTAGTCACATAGCCTATTTGTTTCTCTGGTGGTACATTTTCTCCTCCTTTATGTTGTGGCTGGAGACTCATAAATCCCAAATGATAATAAAGCTCTGTACTGGCTAAAAAGTCATTATGAGACGAGAGCTTTGGGGGGGCTGAGGGAGACTTGTATAAATACGGGATGGAAGTCGTGCAAAGATGGATAGAGAAACTCAAACGAGGTCAGGAATTTGCCTCATTTTTATGTTAATAAAGATGTTGCTTTGATCTTAATGACTGAGCCTTGGGCGCTAGATTCAAAAAACACACATTTCTGTTTCCAAGCAAATTGCTCCTCTGTACAAAAGAACAAGTTTGCGGTTATCGCTAGTATTTGTCACTGTTGTTATGGGAAATGATGGCCAGCACAGTCACTTATTAATTACCAGTAGAAAATGTATGGACATGTTGTTCTTCTCAGGGAGGCTTAGTAATCTGCATATCATTATTTATTCATGAGAATGGGAGGAGGTGCCCTGCAAAGAATCCGAGCATCTGCCAGGGAAACAGTGCCCGCACCTAGGGGTCCGTTTACTAAAGACTTTGTCTTTTTTCAACCCGATTTAACTATGTCAATTTGACTATATGTTTGTTCATGTGATCGCTGCGAATATGTTTCTGCAAAATTATTCGCAGCGACTAAAGCTGGCCATAGACGCAAAGATCCGATCGTTCGAATCCTCAAACGATTGGACTTCCCCATCTCCCGACCTGCCACTAACCATTCAGATCAAATAAAGTAGTAAAAGAACAGATCAGCCGATGTTCTGCCCCTGACAGCAATCGTAAGAAAGTTATGTCCGACAAAAGCTGGTGACAGTCTCCCTCTGAAAATCGTATGATCGGCGATACACGCAGAGATATTATCGGCAGCCGACAGAAATCTTCTAACCTGTCTGATCGACCAAACGACCGATCTCTGTCGGGACTCCGGTTTTAGATGGCAAATTTTTAAAGAGATATTTTGTGCATGATAAATTTCGATATTCAATTTTCTATTTTTTTTTTCAAATTTGAAACTAATTTGGACTATTCCCTAGTCGAAGTACACATAAAATAGCTCGAAATTTGATTTTTTTTTTTCTTCTTTAATTCAAAATTTCACCCCTTAGTGTTAGTTCTGCAGTTGTTTGTGTGAGATTGGGACAATTACTCAACCTATTACCATGAAGCAAATATTCTCTAAGATGTTTGACCTTTATCAGAATAATAATAATAAAATAAGCAAACAATTACTTTTACTTCCCATTCAAGACTTCCCCCTCTCTCTTTACCATTTAATTGTGTAGCCAGTACATGGGGATGGACATCAGGTCCCCCATTCTGGTGCACTAACAAGATTCTGAGATGATACAAGGCTTGTCTTAATAACAGTGTCCACAAAATGGCTCCTGTCTGCTTGTTATAAATATGAGTTTCCAGACTGACGGAAACAAGATTCAAATAATTTATACAGTGTAATAAAAAGTAAATTTTGCTTGACTAAAATGATAAAATAGGATTTGGAAAAGATTTTCGGGTGACGGGTCCCCCTTTAAAGGATAAGTAAACCTTTAAAATAAGTGAATGTAAAATTGATGATGGTGCTATTCTAAGATACTTTGTATACATGTGCTGTTAATATGAATGAATGTTGTTACAACAGCCCCACCGGCTGGTCATTTTCCCACAAGTCTGACCACCAAGTAGTCACTAAGCAGAAGAACATCAGAAGAAGCCTCTCTCTTTCTCCTGACAACTTCCTTGACTACTTGGTGGTCAGACTGGTGGGAAAATGACCAGCCGGTGGGGCTGTTATAACAAAATTCATTCATGTTAACATTACATGTATCCCTTAAAGGGGTTGTTCACCTTTAAATTAACCTTTAGTATGATGTAGAGAGTAATATTCTGAGGCTATTTGCAATTGGTTTAAAGTTTTTATTATTTGTGGTTCTCGAGTTATTTAGCTTTTAATCCAACAGCTCTCCAGTTTGCAATTTCAGCAGTCTGGTTGCTAGGGTCCAAATTACCCTAGCAACCATGCATTGATTTGAAAGAAAGACTAGAATATGAATAGGAGAGGCCTGACTAGAAAGATAAGTAAATCAAAGTATCAATAATATATTTGTAGCCTTACAGAGCGTTTGTTTTTAGATGGGGTCGTTTGAAAGATGGAAAGAGTCTGATGAAGAAGGCAAATATTTATAACCTGTAAAAAATAAATAATGAAGTCCAACTGAATAGTTGCTTAGTATTGCTAAGTATTCTATAACATACTTAGGGTTAGGTCACACGCTCAGATTTGGGGAGATTAGACGCCCGGCGACAAATCTCCTCTTTTTTGGAGTGATTAATCTACGGCGGGATGGCACTCGGAGCGATTTGTTTTCCGAAGTCGCCTGAAGTTGACTCACAAGGAAACTTCAGGCCACTTTGGAAAATGAAGCGCTCCGAGTGCCATGCTGCCGGGGTTTTACATTCTAGCCGGCGGGAAGGCAGTTCGGGGAGATTAGTCCCCCTTAAGAAGAGGAGATTTGTCGCGGGCGACTAATCTCCCCGAATCTGAGCGTTTGTCCTGACCCTTAAAGTTAAGTTAAAGGTGAACCACCCCTTTAATATCTTGGAATAAAAACAAAATAAATAATAAATGTACATTGCAAATTATCTTTGCATAGCACTCTCAGCTATTTGCAATTACTTATTTTAAAGGTTTACTTATCCTTTAAGGGCTGAGGATTTGATTAAAGGAACTAAACGCTTCACCCACCCCTTCCCAATGTCACTGGCCGTCTGATAAACCTAATTGTTAAGCCTACAGCAGGTTGAGACTGGCCTGCCAATGTACAGGATCTGTTATCTGGAAACCTGTTATCCAGAAAACTCTGAATTATGGGATGGCTGTCTCCCATATACTCCATTTTATCCAAAAATTATTTTTTTTTCTCTGTAATAATAATATGTAACTGTTGTGAGAGTGGGGCCGAGGGCGCCTGGTTCTCTGGTGGGAGACTGCTCAGAACCATTGCCAAAACATGCCGTTGACCTCATTTCTCTGATTTCCACCTCTTTTCAGCCCCGCCATGTGTTCAACATGCTGAAGAAGTACGTGCGGGCCGAGCAGAAGGACAGACAGCACACTCTCAAACACTTTGAGCATGTCCGTATGGTAGATCCCAAGAAGGCGGCTCAAATCCGATCTCAGGTAATGATACCGTTTTAATTAGTGGTTTTATTCCTTCCAGGCCTATTAGACATTTTCTCTCATCTCCTCTAGACTTTGAAATCTAATTAAGCTAATTTGTTGCTACGGGTTACTAGACTGGAGCAATGTCGTTTTGCTTCTCCCTACCCATTAGTGACGCCGTACGGAACATATAGACAAAGCTACAGGTAAGGTGTTGCACTATAAAAATAGGTGAATTGGGGCTTTGTTATTTTTCATAAGCCTAATATATGAACGCAGCAAAGTGCAATTTTGGTAGTGTCCAAAGTCGGAATAAGTGTTCAAGACAAACCAGGGAGCAAGGTGAGTGCACACAGTCTACAAGTGGGGTTTTTTTCCGGTCTGCTACCAGCTCAGTCTGACCCTGCAAGTCTGACCCCAGCTCAGTCTGACCCTGCAAGTCTGACCCCAGCTCAGTCTGACCCTGCAAGTCTGACCCCAGCTCATTCTGACCCTGCAAGTCTGACCCCAGCTCAGTCTGACCCTGGCAAGTGTCCAGGGATTTTTTTTTTTTTACAATATCAGCACACGAGGGCCACCACCCCTAAAACTGCCACCCTAGCAAGCTTGTCAGCTTGTCAATAGCAGCAATGATCCAGGACTTCAAACTTGTCACAGGGGGTCACCATCTTGGAAAGTGTCTGTGACACTCACATGCTCAGTGGGCTCTGAGCAGCTGTTGAGAAGCTAAGCTTAGGGCTCGTCACTAATTATCCAGCAGAAAATGAGGTTGGTCTGTAATATAAGCTGATGCTACAGTGCTGATTATTAAATTCTGATGCTAATTGCACTGGTTTCTGTGCTGCCATGTAGTAATTATCTGTATTAATTACTAATCAGCCTTATATTGTGACATTTCTATTCTATGTGTACTGTATATTGTGAGTGGGTCCCTAAGCTCAGTAAGTGACAGCAGCACAGAGCATGTGCAATGAATCAGCAGAAAAGAAGATGGGGAGCTACTGGGGCATCTTTGGAGACACAGATCTTTACTGCTAAAGGGATGTGGTTGCCTTGGGCTGGTACAGAAACCAAAACATAATGTACAACATGTGTTGTGCTTCTTTAGTTAAGCTTTAGTTCTCCTTTAAAGCAATGTACAGCACAGACTGTCCGGATAGGATCATAGAAAGGTAATGCTCTCTCTCACTTCCAACCTCTCTGGCTTTCTGTGGATGCTGAGAGTTGTAGTTGAACAAACACTATGCATCAGGTGGACAGAGAATGCAGGGTTCCTATTTTAATATTCAGGTGTCAGGTTTTCTGGTGGGCCATAGAGGCCTCAGTCTCACACTGGGTATAGAATATGCAGTTATAACAATGATATTATTAGATATAAAAGAGTGTATGTACTGTGATATTTGGGAGGGGGAGACGGCTGTGCATCACTTTATGGGGCAGATTTATCAAAGGTTGAAGTGAAAATTCTAAAAATTCAAATTTCGAGCTCAATTTTTATGTGCTTCGACTAGGAATAGTCCAAATTCTATTAGAATTTGAAAAAAAATCAAAAATTTGATTATCGAAATGTATCATGTACTGTCTCTTTCTTCGACCATTCGCCATCTTAAACCTGCCCGATTGCTGTTTTAGCCTATGGGGAACCTCCTAGAACCTATTTGTAGTCAATTGGTGGACTCTGAAAAATCAAAGGTTTTTTTTTTTAAAAAACTTCGATTTGAATTCGATCGAATGCACTATTACTTCGATTCATGCGATTCGAATCTGATCGAATACGGACGGTTCACCCGAGCAAAAAAAACGTAGACTTTTTTATTAAGTTTCAGTTGGTCTTTTTTTATTTGAATTTCGAAGTTATGGGAGTTAAAAAAAAAAAAAAACTCCCATTACTTCGAAATTCGACCCTTGATAAATCTGCCCCTAAAAGATGAATGAACTCCGGATCATCTAAAATTTCTACAGCAAACTCCTTGGCAGCTATGTCCTAGCATATGGGAAAATGGTTATAAAAACGTTATTTCCATGATCATTGGGTGGTTGATTGGGAGACCATTCAGTACTGGCTTAAAGGCCTATTGCAGTGAGCTATTTAGTTATTACTTTACTATTGTAACATTGGGCCACAGAGCAAAACAAATAGGGATATTGTAAATATTTTTTCCAAATATCTCATATTATTACAGAAATTAAATGTTCTGTTAGAGAAGAATGCCACAAAATGCAATATTACAGCACAGTCTGGCATATAAAAGTGAGGTTGTTTTTACTGTATTTTACGTGTAAGTGAGAAAAGTCTCACCCAGTAAATGTATGTTTTATTGAAACTACTCAGAAAATGAGCTTTGGGCTGTGGGTGTGTGATAGGAAAAAGGATTGTGATTGCTGAGAGCGTCTGGGCTCCTGTAACAATCGCACTTTCAGCAGATTCTGATCCATTAAACACAATAACAGAAGAGGAGAAGCAGGGGATGGGGCACATAGAGTCTCGGTGCAGATTGAGTGGGGAGAGCGAGGCAGTAAAATCGCAGGGGGTGTGAGTCTCTCAATGAGATCTACTAACCAGCTGTTCTGCCGGCATTTTTGGGCCAAGATGAAACAGCTATTTAATGTGAGTTCTTCTGTTCCCTGGTCTCCCACTGTCCATTTAATGAGCCCACGGTGCAGGTTTGTCTGGCTCCTCTTATTGTCTGACCATGAAGCTTTTATTTTCATTGCCAGAAATGTCTGTTTAAATGTCTGTACAGGAGCAACGCTGCACACTAGACTAAAGGCCCCCATACAGACCGAGTCGGCAGTTTATTGGCCCGTGTGGGGCCATCCAACGGGCTTCCCCGATCGATATGTGGCTGAAAGTCGGACAGATCTCGATCGAGCAAGTTAAAAAATCCTGTCGGATTGCGGCCGCATCTGTGCGTTTATGTGGTCCCACAATCCGACCGCCCGTAACGGATGCATTATGATCCGATCGTTGGGCCCTAGGGCCTACGATCTGATCATCCCGATATCGCCCAACTCAATGTGGGCATATCGGGGAGAGATACGCTCGTTTGGCGACATCACCAAAGGATCGTATCTCTACGTCTATGGCCACCTTTAGATGGGGGTGTGGGCTACCCGTGAGCTTGAGTCAATGCCCATCTGCACATGCCCATAGCATAAAAAGCCTGGGGCCACAGCTTAGTTCATATGTAGTGAACTCCGTTTATCTTGTGCATTTTGACTTCAGCCCTAAGATCTCCCCACTGCTGAAAATGTCAGAAGGGGCGTCTTGTTGTTGCTCCCTGTGCCAACAATGGGGTTGTTTGGGAGTGATTTAATTACAATACTTTGCTTCTTAAAGGGGAGGTTCGCCTTTAAATTAACTTTAAAGGGGAACTTTCGCGAAAATGAAAATTTAACATTAGCTTCAGCATACTGAAATAAGAAACTTCCCAAATACAATCAATTAAAAATTCTGAACCATTTCTGAAATAATCAAGTTTATCTTCACTATTCCTCTCTCAGCATCTGTTTCTCTTCATTCTGTCTTCATTCAGCAGTTGGGTGTCAGTCACTGACAGTTAGATCCAATATATCTTATAGGGGGGCTCCTTTTGCCTAGAAGATGTATTAGAGCTCACTCTATTAAAATCACCAGACATCATGTCTCTCTACATGCAGAATGTGTGCAAAAGGCAGTTATTTTGTTAGATTTTGTTTGTACTGGAATCAGTTATTTGAGTGAGCTCTGATTCATCTGCTAGGAAAGGAGCCCCCCTATAAAATATATCGGTCAATGAATATCTGACACCCAACTGCTGCATGAAGACAGAATTTAGAGAAACAGATGCTGAGAGAGGAATAGTGAAGATAAACAATGCAGAATCTTTAATTGATTGTATTTAGAAAGTTTCTTATTTCAGTGTGAGGAAGCTTATATTAAATTTTCATTTTCATGATAGTTCCCCTTTAAGTATGTCATTGAAACTTCTGGCTGGTTGCTAAGGTAAACAATACCCCAGCAACCAGAGAGCACCTGAAATCCCAAACCGGAGAGCCTCTGAACAAAAAGCTAAATAACTAAAAAAAACACAAAAAACCCCCCCAAAACATTTGCCAAATGTCGCAGAATAGCAAAGATCATTGGCTATTTTTGAGGGTGTCACTACTTAAATGACCATAATATAAAACAATAAACACAATAGGACTTCATCCCACAAAATATCAGTGTCATAGTAAAAGTTAATTTAATGGTTAACAACCCCCTTAAAATTGGCAATTTGGACTAAAGTATAAAGTATATTCTATATCCACAGAAATGCATGTATTGAGGCATGGCAGGTAGGGTTTCAGTTCAATGGATTTGAGGGTTGAGTCTAGAAGACTTTGCTGTATTTATCAAAGAGTGGTGGTAAATGGAACATTTTCTAATTGGACCAGTGTTGTTAGTGGAGTACCACAGGGCTCTGTACTAGGTCCCTTGCTTTTCAACTTGTTTATTAATGACCTGGAGGTGGGCATTGAAAGTACTGTTTCTATTTTTGCAGATGATACTAAATTGTGCAGAACTATAGGTTCCATGCAGGATGCTGCCACTTTGCAGAGTGATTTGTCTAAATTGGAAAACTGGGCAGCAAACTGGAAAATGAGGTTCAATGTTGATAAATGCAGGTTATGCACTTTGGCAAAAATAATATAAATGCAAGTTATACACTAAATGGCAGTGTGTTGGGAGTTTCCTTAAATGAGAAGGATCTAGGGGTCTTTGTAGATAACACGTTGTCTAATTCTGGGCAGTGTCATTCTGTGGCTACTAAAGCAAATAAAGTTCTGTCTTGCATAAAAAAGGGCATTAACTCAAGGGATGAAAACATAATTATGCCTCTTTATAGATCCCTGGTGAGGCCTCATCTGGAGTATGCAGTGCAGTTTTGGACTCCAGTCCTTAAGAGGGATATAAATGAGCTGGAGAGAGTGCAGAGACTAAGTGCAACTAAATTGGTTAGAGGGACGGAAGACTTAAATTATGAGGGTAGACTGTCAAGGTTGGGGTTTTTTTCTCTGGAAAAAAGGCGCTTGTGAGGGGACATGATTATACTTTACAAGTATATTAGAGGACATTATAGACAAATGGCAGGGGACCTTTTTACCCATAAAGTGGATCACGTACCAGACTAGAAGACTAGAAGAAAAGAACTTTCATTTGAAGCAACGTAGGGGGTTCTTCACAGTCAGGACATTGAGGTTGTGGAATGCACTGCCGGGTGATGTTGTGATGGCTGATTGAGTTAATGCCTTTAAGAATGGCTTGGATGATTTTTTGGACAGACATAATATCAAAGGCTATTGTGATACTAAGCTCTATAGTTAGTATAGATATGGGTATATAGAATTTAATTAAAAGTAGGGAGGGGTGTGTGTATGGATGCTGGGTTTTCATTTGGAGGGGTTGAACTTGATGGACTTTGTCTTTTTTCAACCCAATTTAACTATGTAAAAAAAAACAAAAAACTTCATTACCTCCTGCCAATCTCTAATGCCAGTTTTTATGATGAGGCTGGGCTAACAGGTTAGGTTGCAGGATTTGGTTGGGCAGCGGATACATGGCATGGAATAATGAAGATGACCTTCCAAAAGAACAAAAAAAGAAATAATGCACAGGACTGCGTTGTACTGTATGTATAATTCATGTATTGCCCTCTGATCCAGTGTGTATGAGTATGGGCAGATTCCATTCTTTGGTCTACGACTTTCACCACTTTCAATTAGGTCTGCCATTTTATTTTTTTTTAGGTAATGACACACCTTCGAGTGATAAACGAGAGAATGAACCAGAGCTTTTCACTCCTCTACAAGGTGCCGGCCGTGGCTGAGGAAATCCAGGATGAAGTCGGTAAGCCTGTTTAATGAGGCAGTTTTGGGGAGTGGAGGCTCTACGGACTACTCATAACAATTCTGATACCATTCATTTTGCATGTTTTTGATCTTTTCAGTATTTGCTCGGGTCAAAAGTAGTTACTTGCACACTTTCTCCCAGACTATACCCTGAATTAAAGTATTGTTTACTGCGGGGGTCCCCCAACCTTTTATACCAAATGTAAAAAGAGTTGGGGAGCAACACAACCATGAAAAAGGTTCCTGGGGGTAAATAAGGACTGTGATTGGCCATTTGGTAGACTGGCAGCCTACAGGAGACTCTGTTTGGTAGTACACCTGGTTTTTATGCAATTAAAACTTGCCTCCAAACCAGGAATTCAAAAATAATCATCTGCTTTTGGGTCACTGGGAGCAACATCCAAGGGGTTGGTGAGCCACTGTTGGGGGATAAGCAGGCAGGAGCCATTTTGTGGACATTGTTATTAAGACAAGCCTTGTATCATCTCAGAATCTTGTTTGTGCACCAGAATGGGGGACCTGATGTCCATCCCCATGTACTGGCTACACAATTAAATGGTTAAGAGAAATGGGGGAATGTGGGGAGAGCAGGAAGTGTAGGAAGTGTTGAATGGAAAGTGAAAGTAATTGCCTAAGGCATAGAGGAGGGGCAGACAATATTTGATTGACAGCTGAGATTTTTAAATGAGTTTACAACAGCTATGAACACTTTAATAAAAAAAAAGAATTTGGATTTCATATTTTATTTGAAAAGGCCTTTTATTATATTGCTTTTTTTGTCTGGATGACAGGTTCACTTTAAGTCTTCTAAAAACGCATAAATATTAAATAAACCAATAGGTTTTTACTTCCAATAAGAATTAATATAGTACAAGCTACTGTTTTATTATGACAGAGAAAAAGGAAATAATTTTTTTGGGATTATTTAATTATCATGGAGTCTATGGGAGACAGCCTTTCCGTAATTCAGTGCCCACACCTGTACCTACACCTGAGAGTGCGATTCGAAAGCTTAATTTTTAAAAAAAATTCATTAGAACATTTTTGCATAAATAGAAGAAAGGGTCTTAGGCACTGCTGGAAGGTTGGGACCCAGATCTAAATGGATAAATATCTCAATCTGAGACGTCCAATCTGGGAGCCGTTAGTTGTAGTTGATGCCCAGCACCCCAAATAACTGATTTTAGTCTATAATGCCCTTTCTGCCCTATACTAGAACCAGCCCCGGGAATAGCTGTAGACTCCACAAGGGTTGACTTTGGGTTTGGTAGAGAAGACGCTCCACTTTTAATATATGGACACAGTTTTGCTTATTCCTTGCTTCCCTGCAGGGTTTGCCGTTCCAGCCAAATGATTACACAGAAGGGATGACCTATTTCTAGAACACAACTGCTTGTCAATCTGTCTTTACATTTGCAGAAGATAAAAATGAGGAAATAAGTAATCTTCAAAATATATAAAATGCCCTAAAATAACCTGCAATAGATCAACTCTCCTCCACTATGTGCGCCTGTCCCACGGGACTCGAGAACATTCTCGCATTAAAGCAACGAGAGCATTTGTTACCCCATTTCTTCCCAAAATGTGACATTTTCTGTATGTTCTTGCCGTGCTTTTAAAAACCCCTCCAGATTGGATTCAATAATATATTTTGTAGAACCCAGGAGAAAAAAAGCTGACTTGTGCAGAAGAATCAAAAGTTTCCTTCCTTGTTATTAACCATAGTATCTATTAATAATATAAGAAGGCAGTGGGCAGCTGTAAATGTCATATGTCAGGTTAGATGGCCCCTAATGATCCCTCTCCTTAGACAGTTCAAATGGTGATTGGTCTCTTCCACATTCTAATTCTTATATGTGCCAAGTTAGCATCTACAAAGAGCAGAGGAACATATAAACAACAGAAATAGTCTTATTAGAGGCGGCATTGCCAATTCCTGCATCCGCTATCTACACAATCTATTATTAATTCTAATAGCTCTGTATTATTATTAACTCATCTTGGTGGGCAGTAGCGTAGAGTTCTGTTTGCTAAGCAACGGAATGAAATGTCATTGCCTAGAAACACTCTCCCTTTCCGTAGTCTTGGGTCAACCAATATACAGTTTTCATTAGTAAAAAAGAATACATTTCATTCTTACATGCACTGTGACCTGTAAAGATTTACCCAGCCGATGCTGATAGAATTATAAATCAATTGTTATATCATATCGGGCAATTTAATGGGTTTTGTCCTTATGCCTTTGTCTGTCTCTGCTTTTACCGGGTCTTCGGTTCTTGCCGTACCTCAAGACTGTCCAATTGACCCGTCTCTGTCTCCGTGGGAAGCTTATCCAGCAAGACTTTAATACAAAGACTAGGGTTCCACGGGAGGGATTAACAAGGAGGAAGAAACAGTAGTTTTAGGCAGTTTTGTTTTGTAAAACATGTACAATATGGTGCTGCTGAAATTCAGGAACTTGAGATAAAAGACAATTTTATTTGACATGAGCTCCATGGATTCTAAACTCACAAAAGTGTCAAAAACCCCCGAACAAGCTTTAAAAAGTTTATAAACTTGTAAAAATGGAGTGACCGGTGTTGGGAGAACGTCGAGATTTTGATCCACCGCACAGAAAAACAAAGACCTGCTCTTACAGCCAAACAGATGACTCTATCTCAAGGCCAGGGTAGTAGAGACCAAGGCTAGCTTTAGAATAGAATCCATCCAAGTCATGGGGGCTTCCAGGGAAATCTGCATACACAGGATTTTATTCTCTTTCACTGGTATAGTGTAGAGGCTTAAAATATTAGAGCTCACCAGTAGAAACGTGGTGTCCACTTGCACTTTCCCAGACCTACAGCTTGGGGGGGGGGTAGTCAATACGTATGAAAACAGCAGACAAAAAATTAGTCCTTAACCACAAAAAACATGGTAAAGGTATGGGAACCATTATCCAGAAACCAGTTATCCAGAAAGCTCCAAATTATGGAAAGGCGTCTACCATAAAATACATTTTATCCAAATAATCCAAATATTTAAATACGATTAATAATAAAGCAGTACCTTGTACTTGATCCCAACTAATATAATTCACCCTTATTGGAAGCAAAATGATTGGGTTAGTTTAATGTTTACATGGTTTTCTAATAGACTTAAGGTATGGAGATCCAAATTACGGAAAGATCCCTTATCCGGAAAACCCCAGGGCCTGAGCATTCTGGATAACAGGTCCCATACCTGTACATAAAAGACTGACGTGTTTTGTTGTTATGGTGCACCAAAAGGTTTCCATTTAATTTCCATTGGGGCGTAATAGCCAAAGAGGGGCAGAAAAGATCCGGAAATGGTGCTGGCAATTTTCTCTGAGCTGTAAGTCTTTGCACCAATAGACACAACCCTTAGTGTTATTAAGTGCCAAAGTCTGTCACTACCAGTGATAAAGCAGGGGCTTTTTGAAACTTTTTGAAGTTATGACATTTCATAAGGTCTTTCTTAAGCCTTCTAGGCTGTCCATATTCTGAATTCTGCAAAAAATTGGGTCACTGTTGCTAATACTCATGGGCCTTGTCTAGTGATGAGTAGGAATGCACTGAATCCAGGATTCGGTTCGGGATTTGGCCTTTTTCAGCAGGATTCGGCCGAATCCTTGTGCCTGGCCAAACGGAATCCTAATTTGCATATGTAAATTAGGGACCAGTAGGGAAATCACGTGACTTTTCATCACAAAAGAAGAATTTTTCGCACTTTTTCCGTTCCTGCCTCTAATTTGCATATGTAAATTAGGATTCGGTTCGTTATTCGGACGAATCTTTCACCAAGGATAGTGGATTCGGTGCATCCCTAGTGATGAGCTAAAATTTTATATAAATAGACTCCTATGTGTGAAAAAGAATTTCCGTGCGTCATTTTTTGTTGCCCATAGACTTCAATGCATTTCGGTGAATTTTTGCGTCACCGAAAATTTGCCCATCACTAGCCATGTTGTGACAGTCCTACAGTTCTGTGATTATGGTGATATAATGTACTGGACAGCCATACAGTAATAGAGGTGTCTGGATTCTGAATGTCTTAGAGAGTTTTAAGTATACGAGCGGTTAAAAGCATTGGCTTAGCTTTGTGCCCCCTCAGTATTTCCTAAAATAACATCCACTGCGGATTCATTAAAGAAGATGAAGAAGTGCTACTTGTATTCTAAATAGCACCAATAAATAGAAGCGATATTAGTTTCCTCCGTTACATCTCCCATGGCGCGTGGATTTTAAGAATATCCAGGCATACCCATATAGCCAAATACCTTGCGCAACCCTGGAAAATGGATATATTGGGTCTGCGATGATGAACTGCAACTCTCAGGTTTGGAATTTCAACAGCCAACCGGTTGCTAAAGCTTTAAACCTGGCAGCAGTTTGGAATTCAGAATGAAATATCAACACGAAAGGGCCTGATAACAAAGATTACCTATTCAAAACAAGAATAAAGATAGAATTGTACCCTCACTGATGATCTGTTATTTGGTTGCTAGGGTCAGTGACCCCCCCCAACAACCTGCCTAAAAAGTTGAAGGCAGGAATGGAATTTTAATTCCTAACACAACCCATTAACAGGTTGCTTAGAATAGGCCCATTTTACTCTTTGAGCTCATTATCATTTATATACAGTGGTGTGAAAAACTATTTGCCCCCTTCCTGATTTCTTATTCTTTTGCATGTTTGTCACACTTAAATGTTTCTGCTCATCAAAAACCGTTAACTATTAGTCAAAGATAACATAATTGAACACAAAATGCAGTTTTTAAATGAAGGTTTACGTTATTAAGGGAGAAAAAAAACTCCAAATCTACATGGGCCTGTGTGAAAAAGTGATTGCCCCCCTTGTTAAAAAATAACTTAACTGTGGTTTATCACACCTGAGTTCAATTTCAAAGGTTATAAAGCCATTTCTAAAGCTTTGGGACTCCAGCGAACCACACTGAGAGCCATTATCCACAAATGGCAAAAACATGGAACAGTGGTGAACCTTCCCAGGAGTGGCCGGCCGACCAAAATTACCCCAAGAGCGCAGAGACAACTCATCCGAGAAGCCACAAAAGACCCCAGGACAACATCTAAAGAACTGCAGGCCTCACTTGCCTCAATTAAGGTCAGTGTTCACGACTCCACCATAAGAAAGAGACTGGGCAAAAACGGCCTGTATGGCAGATTTCCAAGGCGCAAACCACTTTAAAGCAAAAAGAACATTAAGGCTCGTCTCAATTTTGCTAAAAAACATCTCAATGATTGCCAAGACTTTTGGGAAAATACCTTGTGGACCGACGAGACAAAAGTTGAACTTTTTGGAAGGTGCGCGTCCCGTTACATCTGGCGTAAAAGTAACACAGCATTTCAGAAAAAGAACATCATACCAACAGTAAAATATGGTGGTGGTAGTGTGATTGGTCTGGGGTTGTTTTGCTGCTTCAGGACCTGGAAGACTTGCTGTGATAGATGGAACCATGAATTCTACTGTCTACCAAAAAATCCTGAAGGAGAATGTCCGGCCATCTGTTCGTCAACTCAAGCTGAAGCGATCTTGGGTGCTGCAGCAGGACAATGACCCAAAACACACCAGCAAATCCACCTCTGAATGGCTGAAGAAAAACAAAATGAAGACTTTGGAGTGGCCTAGTCAAAGTCCTGACCTGAATCCTATTGAGATGTTGTGCATGACCTTAAAAAGGCGGTTCATGCTAGAAAACCCTCAAATAAAGCTGAATTACAACAATTCTGCAAAGATGAGTGGGCCAAAATTCCTCCAGAGCGCTGTAAAAGACTCGTTGCAAGTTATCGCAAACGCTTGATTGCAGTTATTGCTGCTGAGGGTGGCCCAACCAGTTATTAGGTTCAGGGGGCAATTACTTTTTCACACAGGTTTGGATTTCTTTTCTCCCTAAATAATAAAAACCCTCATTTAAAAACTGCATTTTGTGTTTACTTTGACTAATAGTTAAATGTGTTTGATGATCAGAAACATTTTGTGTGACAAACATGCAAAAGAATAAGAAATCAGGAAGGGGGCAAATAGTTTTTCATACCACTGTATGTAGATTTTCTTTCAGCATGGAAGACAGAAATGGGAGAAAAAGTCTTTTTCATGTGCAAATGACTGATCAGTTATTGCTTCTAGCAATTCTCTCCGTGCAAAACGCTGCTCTTAAATTAATTACTTTGGTATCATTTGTGAGATAGGAACAAACAGGACAGGGCTATTTAGGCAGCCCCCTCCCCCCGTTCCGATGTGTTTCCCTATTAACTCAGTTTGGACAGATTTAATTAAATAATGGAACTTCAAAAGATATTGGCTCGCAATTTCTTGGAGACATACCATACATCTACCATATGTTTCTAGTCTTCAGCAAAACATATGGGCACAGCTTTATACAAAGAACCATATGCACATATCTATATACTGTATATATCCTCCATTGTCATGTGCACAACTTCCCACAATAACATAACACAGCCAATCAAAAATCTAGCACTTCCACACATGTTTACACTGCACAATATTGCCACCCACAGATGCAGCCAACCACACACAAAAGGTAACCATTGAATGATTCTTCTTTGTGTGATTTATTGGATGAAAATTAGATTGTTCTATTTTAATTGGAGTAACTTTTAGGAGGATCTTGTGGATGTAGCCAGCGTCGGACTGGGAGGTGTTGAGGCAGCCACATCGCCACCCTCAGGGTCCCCCTGCCCAAGCCACAAAGCCCTCTTACTCCCCCAAGAGCACATACATTTTCCTGCACATTTTTTCATGCAATTGGGTGGGGGGAAGGTCACAAAGAGCCCAGAGTGCAGGTTGTGGAGAGTGGGTCTGGGCCGAAGGGGCCCACCGGGTTTTGTCCAGGTGTCCTGTCGGCCCATGACCCTAGATCAGGGGTCCCCAACCCTTTTCACCTTTTCACCCATGAGCCACATTCATTCATATACAAAGAGTTTTTACTCCAAGCCTGGAATGAAAAAACAAGCACCTGCTTTGGGGCCACATGTTGCTCTCGAGCTACTGGTTGAGGATCACTGCCCTAGATGTAGCCTAAATTTTGTGGAAATAGGGCACAATGTTTGGGCCAAAAATTATTTTATATTTTACCAATTAAGGCTGCAATTTCTTGTCCTTGAGCCAATGAACATTTCATTGGAGCTGCAACTACAGGGTGGTTTTGTGGCTTGAATGTCTATTTCTGTGCCTACATCCCATATAATCTGCTTGGGTTCATCCTCAGATATGAATCGAGCCCATTCTGTCTCCGCTCGTCCTCCTCCTTCATTAGAAGCTTTTCTATCTTCAAATTCTCTGTGGGGGAAACGTGCCAATTTACCAGAGCAAATTCCCATTTTTGCCTGCTTGTGAATCTATTAACGTACACAAATCCTTTCAAAATTGGCCTTTTGTACGTTTTCCCAATATCTAGAAGTTCATGTTTTCAGAATATAGCTTTTATGCGTAGTTAAAAAAAAAAATAATAATGTTACTTGGATACAAATCTCACAGTCTGGGGCCCCCGTGGTGCCTCTATTCTCCATCCAGTTATTTATCCAATCCTGTCTCTGCACAATGGCCATTATGGCACAATTATTACTCCAGGGTGTTCTCCACCTCAGAGTCTAAGTTGTGCCAATTAGAAATTGCTTGAAGGTAGATTTAATCCAGCTATTTGCCAATTCATCATCTCTCTGTTCTAGGGAATACAAATAAAGTGATTGGATGGGGAAGGCATCAAGGCAATGTTACTGCAAAGTTTATTATAATATGATGATTCATAAATAAATATCAATACATTTGTAGCTTTACAGAGCATTTGTTTTTTGATGGGGTCAGTGTGGAAAAAATACATTTGAAAAAAACATTTGAAAGCTGGAAATGGTCAGAAGAAGAAGGCAAATAATTTAAAGACTATAAAAAAGAAATAATGAAGACAAATTGAAAAGATGAGAATTGGCCAGTTCAGACATCTCAGAATGGCAGGTTAAATGCAATGCTAACTCCAAAAATAATGCCCACAAAAACATAGTATAGGTTTGGGATCCGTTATCAGGAATCCCATTTTCCAGAAAGCTACAAATTATGAGAAAGCCATCTCCCATGACCTCCATTTAAATCAAATTTTTTTAAATTATTCCTTTTTTTCTCTGTAATAGTGATGGGTGAATCTGTCCCGTTTTGCTTCACCGAAAATTCGCCGTAATGCATTGAAGTCTATGGGTGATAAAATGACGCAAAACTATTTTTTTCACCTATTGGAGTGTATGAGCGTCATTTTTTCACGCCAAAACTTTTGGGCTCATCACTAATCTGTAATTATAAAACAATACATTGGACTTGATCCCACCAAAATAATCCTATTGGGTTTAATGTATGAAAGATTTTTTAGTAGATTTAAGGTATGGCGATTCACATTACGGAAAGTATCTGTTATCCGGAAACTCCCCAGGCCCTGAGCATGCGTGGCGAATTTCTACGTTTTGCCGCTGGCAAATAAATTCGCAAATTTGGCACGAAAAATGTTTTGGACACTGGTGACGGAATCGACGACAGTGACAATTTAGATGCCGGCGACGATTAATGGACCCCCATTGACTGCAATGGGCGCCAGCGTAATTTTTGACGCTGTCGAATTGTCCCTGGCATCAATGTTTCATGAATTTTTCGCCTGTTTCGCAAATTTCTGGGAAATTCACAGCAAAACGTGGACAAATTCGCCCATCACTATTGGGGAGTAACACAAGCATGAAAAGTAGTGCAAAATAACAATTCGCCTGCATCAAAATGGGTGCCAGTGTCAAAGTTGACACCGGCGCCCATTTTGACGCAGGCGAATTGTCCCTGGCGTCAAAATTTGCGTTTTGTGAAATTTTCACCCGTTTTGACAAACTCGCCCATCACTGTTGGGGAGCAACGCAAGCATGAAAAGTGGTGCAAAATAAGCACTGTGATTGGCCATTTTGATAGCCCCATGTGGACTGAGAGTCTACAGGAGGCTCTGTTTGGCAGTACATCTGGTATTTACTCAACAAAAATTTGTCTCCAAGCCAAGAATTGAAAAATAAGCACCTTCTTTGAGGCCACTGGGAGCAACATCCAAGGGGTTGGTGAGCAACATGTTGTGGATCACTGCCTTAGAATGAGACCCATGTTGAATAATACAGTGGTCTCCTACTGGTTCTTATCCTTGGCTCAACTATGTTTTTTCAGATAAGGCATCTGAAGGATGATATGATCTCTGTTACACATTATCTATATTTTGTTTAGATTTGTAAGGCCATGTTTTTGGTTTCAGATGAACTCTTCCAGAAGGAGCAGAACTACTCAGATGACATGGTGTCCAACATGGTGAGCGACCACAGAGTCAGCTACGGGAACGATGCCCTGATGCCTTCTCTCAGCGAGACCAAGACCACCGTTGAGCTTCTTCCCGTAGATGGAGAGTTCAACATAGAGGACCTCCAGCCCTGGCATTCATTCGGGGTGGACTCTGTTCCAGCAAACACTGAGAATGAAGGTAGGGGGAAACACAAGGACCCAAGATAATGGCTTGGTAGCTTGCCATCTGCAGTTTGTTGAGGTGTTTCAGCATGACCCCATATTGTTTGTATGTTTGTGATATGTTTTATCTGCATGATTAACCATGCCAGTGCTCAGAAGCAGGCCTAGGTTCCCTTTGCAGCTTGCCTTGTGCAGGACTATTAATTAACCTTGCCAGTAAGCCACCAGGGCTGGTAGATAAGGAGGTTACACTTACAGTTGACTCATATTGCATGACTTACTTTCAGTGGCGTCACTAGATATTACTGAGCTTCACAGCTGATTATTTTTCAGGCCCCCAGGTTTTACCAATATTTATTTAAGTTGTATATGAATGAGGACCTCATGGGGCGAAAGACCCCCTTTTAAAGGAACAGTAACACCAGTGTTTTAAAGGAATGACAATATAATGTAGTATTGCCCTGCATTGGTAAAACTGGGGTCTTTGCTTCAGAAACTTTACTATAGTTTTTATAAACAAGCTGCTGTGTAGCGATGGGGGCAGCCATTCAAGCACAGGATACACAGTAGATAACTGATAAGTACTACTATAGTTTATATAAACAATGCAGTGTAGCCATGGGGGCAGCCATTCAAGCACAGGATACACAGTAGATAACAGATAAGTACTACTATAGTTTATATAAACAAGCTGCTGTGTAGCCATGGGGCAGCCATTCAAGTACAGGATACAGTGTAGATAACAGATAAGTACTACTATAGTTTATATAAACAAGCTGATATGTAGCAATTCAAGCACAGGAGACTCAGTAGATAACAGATAAGTACTACTATAGTTTATATAAAGAAGCTGATATGTAGCCATTCAAGCACAGGAGACTCAGTAGATAACAGATAAGTACTACTATAGTTTATATAAAGAAGCTGATATGTAGCCATTCAAGCATAGGAGACACAGTAGATAACATATACATTCTAAAGAATCCCATTGTATACTACAGAGTTTATCTGTTATCTTCTGTGTGTCCTGTGCCTTTTCTCTTTTTTTAAGCTTTAAGTGGCTGCTCCCATGGCTACACAACAGCTTGTTTATATAAACTATAGTAGTACTTATCAGTTATCTACTGTGTATCCTGTGCTTGAATGGCTGCCCCCATGGCTACACAGCAGCTTGTTTATATAAACTATAGTAGTACTTATCTGTTATCTACTGTGTATCCTGTGCTTGAATGGCTGCCCCCATGGCTACACAGCAGCTTGTTTATATAAACTATAGTAGTACTTATCTGTTATCTACTGTGTATCCTGTGCTTGAATGGCTGCCCCCATGGCTACACAGCAGCTTGTTTATATAAACTATAGTAGTACTTATCTGTTATCTACTGTGTATCCTGTGCTTGAATGGCTGCCCCCATGGCTACATAGCAGCTTGTTTATATAAACTATAGTAGTACTTATCTGTTATCTACTGTGTATCCTGTGCTTGAATGGCTGCCCCCATGGCTACACAGCAGCTTGTTTATATAAACTATAGTAGAGTTTCTGTGTTACTATTCCTTTAATCATTCAAGTGCATAAACAAAGCAGCTATTTTATGTATACACACGATGGAAGGTACACATTCTGGTGCCGCCATAGACATAAGGCTTCTATTGTCATAAGAAGAATGGGCTAGTTCAGCAGATTGTGTTGGAATATGTTCCAGTGCGTCACACAGAGACAGTCCATAGATTATTTCTTCCATTTGTGCAAAAGCACCAGTGATGTGCGTTCTTTTTCTCCTTCATCCCGGTTTGCTAATTGCCTATTATAATTTGCGTGTGCTTATGTTTTTGCTGCATGTTCCCAGTCGAACCAGTGGACGCCCGCCCTGCTGCAGATAGAGGGCTCACTACACGCCCAGGTATGTATGTCCTTTATGACTCTGAGCACTGTTACAGGGATGGTTCACCTTTAAATTAACTTGTAGTATGATGTAGAGAGGGATATACTGAATCAATTTGCAACTTTATTTAACGTTATTTAGCTTTTTTATTCAGCAGCTCTCCTGTTTGCAATGTCACCAATCTGGTTACTAGGGTCCAAATTACCCTAGCAACCATGCATTGATTTGAACAAGGAACTGGAATATGAATAAGAGAGGCCTGAATAGAAAGATGGTTTAGAAAAGGTAGCAATTACAATAAGGGCCTTCGTTATCTGAGAATTCTAATAAAAAAAAGTCGGACCAGAATTCACAATGTGACCTTATTTATTATTAAAAAAAACTGGGACAAACACGAAAAAATCAAGCAAAAATCCCCAAATCTCTCTTTTTTTCCAGAATCGCCCAATTTTTCCTGATTTTTGCCTAAAAAAATACGAAGTAACCGGATTTTCAGGCTAATTCCAGCACAGACCACAGAAACTTCCAAATAGGATAGGGATTCCTCCCATTGACTTAAAGGGGGTGGTTCACCTTCAAACAACTAGTTGTTTTCCGATAGAACGCCAGAAATAAAGACTTTTTCCAATTTCTTTATATTTCCTAGTTTTTCTAATATTGAAGTGTAATTTTTCACCTTCTAAAGCAGCTCTGGGGGGTCGCCGACCCTGTAAGCTGTTCTAAATTGATACATTTAGTTGATACATTTCTTATCTTTGAATCTCTGGGTTTCATTACAGGCAGCTGTTAGAATTGAAACAATAGTTGCTAATATTCCAGAGATGCTGCTGAGAAATGGATCAACTCAATGTTGTAAAATTGTAACACTTTAGAATCGGAAACTGAATTACTGAGCTGCCAGACTGAGACACAAACATTCAACTTCAAACTTAGATTTTGGAAAAACTGTAAAAAAATAAATAATGGAAAGTGAAAAAAAAAGTCTTTATTTCGGGGGAACAATCTGAAAACAACTGACCTGAAAAAAAGTGTTTGGAAGGTGAACAACCGCTTTAAATACAACCTTGGCAGGTCTGAGATGCCAGACTTTCGGGTTCTGACTTTTTTCCATCCTCGGGGTATAATAAATCTTGAACAATTTTTCAAGTTTTTGGTATTTGGACTTTAATAAATAATAGGGATGCACTGAATCCAGGATTGGTTTCGGGATTCGGCCAAGATTCTGCCTTTTTTGTCAGGATTCGGCCACATCCTTCTGCCCGGCATATGCAAATTAGGGGCAGGGAGGAAAATCACATGACTTTTTGTCACAAAACAAGGAAGTAAAAAAAAATTCCCCTTCCCATCCTTAATTTGCATATACAAATTAGGATTCAGATTCAGTTCGGTATTTGGCCGAAACTTTCGCAAACGATTCGGGGGTTCGGCTGGATCCAAAATAGTGGATTTGGTGCATCCCTAATAATTAACCCCCTAAATATGTAGCCTTACAAAGTATTTGTTTTTAGATGGGGTCAGTGCCCCCCCCCACATTTAAAAGCTTGAAAGTGTCAGAAAAAGAAGGCCAATAATTAAAAAAAAAAAACTATAAAAATGAAGGCCAATTGAAAATTTGCTTAGAATTGGCCATTCTATCACATACTAAAAGTTAACTTAAAGGTGAACCAGCCACAGAATGGGATGTCATTTGGCATGGTACCCACTTGTACTGACCTAGGATATCTGAGTGGACTCCATGCAATGTCTGCATGTGACTGGGCTTTACACGTGATTTACACATTGATTCGGAAGTCTTACCTTATACACAGAGCAGCCAAATAAGATGGGCGGGGGGTTGACGTTGAGATACAAACCAGCAAAGAAATACAAATGTTTTTTCCTAAGCCTCATCTGATGTTACATTGGAAAGGGGAGAGTCTATGCAGAATATGTAACCTGGAGAGGGAACAGGCAGGAATTCTGAGCTTCTGACTATGGGGCAGATTTACTAAAGGGCGAAGAGGCTAACGCTAGCGTCAATTCGCTAGCGTTACCGCCCGCAGGGACTTTGCCGATTTACTAACGGGCGCAGGGTCACTTTGGTAGCGAAGGAGATAGACGCTAGCGTTGCTTCGCACTCTTAACGCCAGGCGAATTTTCGCTCTGGCGATTGGACGTTACTCTGCAAATTCACTAAGATGCGGCTTTTACTGAACGTTACCTGTTCTGCCAGACTTGCCAGCTCAGACCAGGCGAAGTGCATTAGAGTACATATATCTTCCTCAATCTTTAGTGAAAAAAAGTTTCTAAGTCCCAAAAAAACGCTTTTTTCAGAGTGATAAACTGAAAAAGTCCTTAAAATTTTTTTTGGGTAACCGGGTTCCCCCATTTTCTAACATATGGAACTATACATTATAACGACTATATATATTTTTTTTTATTAAGGTTCCCTGAAAATTCGCCAGCGTTCGGCGCCCTGGACGCAACTTTGCATTTTAGCAAACTAGCGTTGTCTGAGTGAATTTTCGCCTGGCGATTTTTCGCCGGTTAGTGAATGTGCCCCTGTGTTGTTCTCTGGAGTCATTAAGTGGGTTTAATGTGCATTTGACATCAGTTATTCTGTATGTAGGATATGAATATACACGTATCTCTCATTCTATGCTAAAGAGATTGATTTGCTGCCGGTATTCACCAATCGGTGAGTTTATCTGCTTCCTCAGCCTCTCTCTGGTGTTCTTTATCCCGCAGGCTCGGGACTGACCAATATCAAAACAGAAGAAATCTCAGAGGTGAAGATGGATTCTGAATATAGACACGATACTGCCTATGAAGTGCACCATCAGAAACTGGTGAGTGAAATACAATTAGACATCTGGAGGCTGCTGGGAGTGGGGTTCCCTTTAGCACTGCAGCAGTTATAGGGTGAAATGGGGTTGATATTGACCCTACGTTTTAGGGAGGAAAGAACAAGAGAAGCCATTGCCCTCAGGTGTTGAAGAGCTGCCATATTGGGGGGCGTAGCGAGTCACAATAACCTTGTGTGTTCTATAGAAAGCCCTTGTTTTATTTTGCAGGTCTTCTTCGCAGAGGAAGTGGGATCAAACAAAGGAGCAATCATTGGTCTGATGGTGGGGGGCGTTGTCATAGCAACGGTGATAGTCATCACTTTAGTGATGCTGAAGAAGAAGCAATACACAACTATCCATCATGGAGTAGTAGAGGTAAGGAGTGTGCCGGCTGGGCCCCTGCTGAGTTTCTAAAGATGGTGGCGGGGGCAGGTTGGGTTTCCTTTGTTACCCTTACCACATGGGACACTCGTACTCTGTAATATTCAATCAGTAGTTATTAAAGGCAGGTGGAAGCATGTACCAAGCCACGAGCATCACAGGGGGTGCCACTAAATCTTGTCACGAGGTTATTAAAGGGGAAATATCGGGAACATGAAAATTTAATTCCAGCCTCTTCATACTAAAATAGGAAATGTTCTAAATACAATCCGTTAAATATTCGACATTGTTTCTGAAGTAATCAATTTTATCTTCACTATTCCTCTCTCAGCATCTGCTTCTCTTCATTCTCTCTTCATGCAGCAGTTGGGTATCAGATATTCATTGACAGTTAGATCCAATATATCTTATAGGGGGGTTTTCTTTCAACAAAATCTAACAAAATAACTGCCTTTTGCACAAATCCTATATGTAGAGAGACATGATTTTAACAGAGTGAGCTCTAATACATCTACTAGGCAAAAGGAGCCCCCCTATAAGATCTATTGGATCATTCGTCTGACACCCAACTCCTGAATGAAGACAGAATGAGGAGAAACAGATGCTGAGATAGCAATAGTGAACCTAAACTTGATTATTTCAGAAATGGTACAGATTTAATTGATTGTATTTAGAAAGTTTCTTATTTCAGTACGCTGAGGCTTATATTAAGTTTTTTCATTTTCACGATAGTTCCCCTTTAATGTGCAGCGGCCGTGAAGTCAATTTCTTCTATGTTGTATTGATCAGTTAATGCATCGGCCCCAGTCGGCCCAGTCACTAGGGAATCTACTAGTCATCCATAAATCATGAGCCCTGCTGATCTCCCGGCCTGTTAGAATGTTGCCTTCAACCCATTACATGATGGATGTGTGAGCAGGAGATGGGTCACAGCTTGGCTCATTTTATTTTGCTGATATTTACCAGATTTAGCCTCTGGTTCATATTAGGAGGATTCAGTTGATTGGCCCCTTGGATCATACCTTATGTTTACCCATTGGGATAGAGCTGCATCAATGCACCAGTGGGGGGAGTTTCAAACCTGCCTGATAGATATGTGAATGTAAAAAGGAAAGGTTGTGAAGCACTCCATGGCTTAATAAAAATGTACTAAAAGACAATGGAAGTGCTACTGATCTGGTCAAATTAACTACAGACTACTATAGCTTTACCTGAGCTCATCTTACACGGAGCCCATGTGATTCCAGCCTGGCAGCCATAGTCTGGCTTTCAAATGCACCACAATTGTGATTGGCTGCCACAGTTCTTCTTGTTTGAACCATCTGATCAACTCCTAGCACTTAAAGGGCACCTATCTCCAAAAGTTTTCCCTGTTCCTTGGCCGTAAGCTAACAGAGCCCCCTATTTAGCACCCGGGGTCATGTTCAGGTATTCACATAATGGGTGGTTGAATGATCCCTCAATACAGACATTCAGTGACATAGATCAGTCATCATGGTCCTACATCCCACCTATTCACATAACAAACCAGCTGGGACTGTCGCTCATTAGGCGCAGTGTCCCAACATGGCCGCCTGCATTGGTTACTGCCTCCTGGTGCCAGGGCCTTGATAGGATAATTTTCTTAGTAACATTGTATTGGTTCACCCAACTGGAGGGTGGACTCTTCAATGGGGAAAAACTATTTTCAGGTGATAGGCGCACATATAACTGTGTGTGTTCGTGTTGGTGCCTTGCAAATCGCTGTGTATATTTGTGGTGCTCTAGAAATAAATACCAGTATATATAGCCAACTTCAAGGTGCCCATAGAATGGCCAACCAACTGTCACCCCTAACATGTGGATGGCCACATTCTATTGTTTATTCAGCCTGTTCCATTGGAACTGCAGAGTTCTGGCTTCTCTTCTGTGCCCCACACACCCGTCAACATGGGACATCCCTATATGAAAAATTTGGTTTGAACAGAACTTTCTAAACCAATCACCAAGCTGATATACATGGCCAGACAGTCAGGCAGTGTGGTTGAATTGAGCCAAGGGATGACACAGAATATAAGAACCACTTGAGTTAAAGGAATAGTTCAGTATAAAAAATAAAAACTGGGTAAATAGAGAGTCTGTGCAAAATGAAAAATGTTTCTAATATAGTCAGTTAGCCTGAAATGTAATGTATAAAGGCTGGAGTGACTGGATGTGTAACATAATAGCCAGAACACTACTTCCTGCTTTGTATCTCTCTTGGCTTCCACTGATTGGTTACCAGGCAGTAACCAATCAGAGACTTGAGGGGGCCACATGAATCTGAGCTGAATGATGAGGATCAATTGCAAACTCACTGAACAGTTATGTCCCATGTTAGTCGATGACTAACTCAGAGTTAGAGAGCTGAAAAGCAGGAAGTAGTGTTCTGGCTATTATGTTAGACATCCAATCACTCCAGCCTTTATACATTACATTTTTGGCTAACTAACTATATAAGAGAATTACCATGGTGCGTAGTCCATTAGTTTCAGTGGTAGTGCAGTTTATGCGTATTTACGGGCGACTGAGATTTTTTAAAAACGCCCTAAGACTTGTGTCTCCTTCTCCGATTGTTAGGTGGACGCGGCGGTGACCCCAGAAGAGCGCCACCTCACCAAGATGCAGCAGAACGGCTACGAGAACCCAACGTACAAGTTCTTCGAACAGATGCAGAACTAAGAACGCCGCCCCGGGAGCCTCTCGAATCAGACCGCAGAGAAAACCTGCTTCACCGCTCGCGGCCGTTATATACATATATAAATATAGGAAATGAAAAAAAAATCATCTTGTTGAGAGAATTAAAAACAAACAAAAGCAACCGCACCAATCCACCTCTCTTTCATCATTTTACTCATTTTCCCCCCTTTTTTGACAGCTGTGCTGTAACACAAGTAGATGCTCGAAGTCAGAACTAATACCTACGGAATTATCAGTAACGTATTCTCTTAACATTTCCCTCTTTCCACGACATTATCAATGAATGTTTTTGTGTACTGTAAAGAGTTTAGCTGTCTCTTAACTACTTGCATGCCTAGCCCCTCCCCCTCCCCATTATTTATCATGTTGTTCCAGTTGTATATTATTCTTGTGATTTGTGACAAAAACAAACAAAAATGATTGAAACCTGCTTTACAAATGACTGGGGATGGCAATTTTATGTATTTAAGGCTCTGCTGCTTTCCCTTTGCCGACGACAATTTCTTTTTCTTTTTTTTGTCACCGCTATGCATTTAAAATTTCAATTTTATTTTTTAAATATTCCATTAAATTTACCAATTTCTTTCCCTCTATACCGTGTTCTTGTACAGATCGTTCTCCTGTGTTAGTGGTGTAGAAAATCATGGGAACACACATTCGTTTCTTTGTGCCTGTTTTATGTGCACACTTTAGGAACTGCAAAAAGGAAAAAAAAAAATCAAAATTAAATAAAAAAAATCTATATATATATATAAGAATTTTTTTTTCTTTTTCATGTACTTTTTTTTTGTTTTTTTTTAAGCTCAAACCTCATTTTAGTACTGGATGTGCCTGCGACACAATGTTTTGCGGTGATCCTTCCAGCTTTTAAAGGGGGGTTGTTGGATGTCTCTCTCGTAATTCTCTAAGCACTTTTTTTAGGGAAAGGAAAAAAAAAAGTGCCCAGCTGGTTGAAAATTAGCAGAGATTCTTTACAAAAATTAAAAAAACAAAATAAATCTTTCTGCTGGATGATTGTACAGAATCATTGCTTATGAACTAATAGCTTTCTACACTGTGTTACATAAATAAATAAAAAAAAAAAAAAACGATTTATTGGTGTGTGGCTTTTTTTTTGTTCGCCGATACCTCCATTCCTCTGCCGCGTCTCTCTCTCTCATTTCTCAAGATTTTCATAGGGAATTCAATGGAGTCTCCCCAAATGTGGCAAATAGTTCTCTCTAGTGTAGAAACTGTCAGCTGAAACAAGGCTTGGACTGGGATACATAATAGGCCCTGGCATTTTAATACAAAGAGGCCCAAACTGCCACTAGCAGCCCAATAAATAGTCACTGTTTATGGCATCTTACAGCAGCCCCTGTTATATTTGCCCCGAAATCACAAATTGCCAGTCCGGGGCTGGCTGAAACGCTCACTGTTATTTAGTTTCTTACCATAAAAGCTGAATATGTGGAACTGTTATGGTTTCCAGTAGGGCATTGATTGATTGATGAACAAATTCATTGACATTTGAGAAATAGATGACCATCAGGACGTTTGGGAGGGGTGGATCCAGCAACTTTTAGTGACCACATTGCCTGCTATATATTAGGAACCCCTGGTGGTACATCCTCCTGCCTGGTCCCCCTTGTTCCTCTAAGGCAGTGATACCCAACCAACAAGTTGCTCTGAGTGGCCTCAAAATAGGTTCCCGTTTTTACATTTTTGACTTGGAGGCCAGTTTTGAAGACATAAAGATGAAGTTTTACCCCAAGCAGAGTTTCCTGCAGGCAACAGCCAGTCACAGCCCCTTATTTGGCATCTCCAAGGAACTTTTTTTTAGATCTGAGTGTGGCTCACAAATAAAAGAAGGTTGTAGTAAACCAAAGTACCGACTCACATTCCTATCAGACTTTTCTCCCTCTCTAACCAGTTGTCACTGTCCACAATGGGTTTCCATTGATTGTGGCTCCACCCTTTTAATTGTTAGAACTGAGCTTTTTGGAGTTCTGCGATCAGATCATGTCCTGGGATACTGTCATGGGAAAAAAAACTATTTTTTCAAAATGAATCAGTTAATAGTGCTGCTCCAGCAGAATTCTGCACTGAAATCCATTTCTCAAAAGAGCAAACAGATTTTTTTATATTCAATTTTGAAATCTGACATGGGGCTAGACATATTATCAATTTCCCAGCTGCCCCAAGTCATGTGACTTGTGCTCTGATAAACTTCAGTCACTCTTTACTGCTGTACTGCAAGTTGGAGTGATATCACCCCATGACTAAGCACCCTGAGGGGTGTGAAACGCGTAGGGTGGATGGAGATGGAGCTGATATTTTAATTTTTCTACTAATAAATTTATTTTTTAACTGAATATCTCTGGTCTTGTGGATCCGTATGAGTGCCGGTCAGCCCTGCTTCTTTATCTTCTGATATCACCCCCTCCCTTTTCCCCCCAGCAGCCAAACAAAAGAACAATGGGAAGGTAACCAGATAACAGCTCCCTAACACAAGATAACAGCTGCCTGGTAGATCTAAGAACAGCACTCAATAGTAAAATCCAGGTCCCACTGAGACACATTCAGTTACTTTGAGAAGGAAAAACAGCAGCCTGCCACAAAGCATTTCTCTCCTGAAGTGCAGGCACAAGTCACATGACCGAGGGCAGCTTGGAAATTGACAAAATGTCTAGCCCCATGTCAGATTTAAAAATTGAATATAAAAAAAATCTGTTTGCTCTTTTGAGAAATGGATTTCAGTGCAGAATTCTCCTGGAGTAGCACTATTAACTGATGTGTTTTGGAAAAAAAATTGTTTTCCGATGACAGGATCCCTTTAAGCATTAAAAGGGTTGTTCACCTTTAAATTAACTTTTAGTATGAAGTAGCGAGTGCTATTTTGAGACAATTTGCAATTGGTTTTTATTTTGTGTGGTTTTTGAGTAATTTAGCTTTTTATTCAGCAGCTCTGATCTGGTTGCTAGGGTCCAAATTACCCTAGAAACCATGCTTTGATTTGAATAACAGGTTGGGATATTTATAAGAGAGGGCTGACTAGAAAGACGAGTAATAAAAAGTAGCAATAACAATTCGATTGTAGCTTTACAGAGCTTTTGTTGTTTAGATGGCGTTCGCAAGCTGGAAAAAGCCAGAAGCAAAAGCAAATAATTCAAAAACTATAAAAATTAAAAATGAAGACCAATTGAAAATGTGGCCATTCTATAACATACTGAAAGTTAACTTAAAGGTAAACCACCCTTTAAGCATTACGTGCTGGTATATTGCACACATTAAACGGCATGTAAAGGCAAAAAAATAAAATCCCATTTTTACGTTCTTTAATGAAAAAGAAACCTATCTCTAATATACTTTAATTAAAAAATGTGCCATCCCACCGGCGATTTACATTATAGCCGATGAGAAGGCATTTAGGGGAGATTAGTCGCCCGAAGAAGAGGCGATTTGTCACTGGCCGACTAATCTCCCCCAGTTGCCTCGTCTGCCACCACCCTTACTTCTCAGAACTCGAGCAGCTTTATTTGTTTCCTTATAAAGGATGAAGGTGTAGAGATTTGTATCCGCAGACCCAGTGCAGTCTGTATATTCTGATTATTAATCAGTCTTATTATATCGGCTTCTATGGCTGATATTATTTGACTTGTGCTGTTTTGATCATTTATGACAATCCCTAAGCTTAACCTCCCAACTTCAGCCCAGACCACACTGAGCATGTGCACAGTCTTGGTCTTGCAAAGATGTTTAACAAAGTTACAAGATGGTGACCCCCTGTGGCCAACTGCAGCATAAATCATTTATTTTATTAGGCTTCTGCTGCAGTAAGTTCATGTTTATGTTTAGTATTCAAAATACATTATTTCTAGCCTTATTCTATTTTAGACTTTATTCCCCTTTAAGGAAAATATGTTGTAACGAGCGGTATTTAAGTTAGCAGGAAATTCCACCGAACTAAAGTCAAAGGCCAATCTATTGATGCACAACTATAGGGCTTATTGAGTCAATAGCATCCTGTTGATTGGCAGAAAAGTGATATCCTTATATCCCACCTCTGATGTTTATCCCCCTCTATACATGTGATGCTATTGGAGGTGATAGGGCTGCTACAGACAGAAATGGAGAGGATATAACTGTAGTGATGCTGTACCTCAGCTTTCTGTATGTATAGATATATAAATATATAATATGGCATATCAATAGTACAGGTATGGAACCTGGGGTTTTCCGGATAATGGATCTTTCCGTAATAAGGGGATGCACAAAATCCAGGATTCGGTTCGGGATTTGGCCTTTTTCAGCAGGATTCAGATTCAGCCGAATCCTTTCCCCCTGGCCGAACCGAATCCAAATCCTAATCTGCATATGTAAAATTGGAACGGGAAGGGAAAACACGTGACTTTTTCCTTTCCTGATTAGATTTGTCCGAATCTCTCATGAAGGATTCGGGGATTCGGCTGCATCCCAAATAGTGGATTTGGTACATCCCTAGTCTTCATAGCTTAAGTCTACCAAAAAATCACATAAAATATTAAATAAACCCAATAGGCTGGTTCTGCTTCCAATAAGGATTAATTATATCTTAGTTGGGATCAAGTACAAGCTACTGTTTTATTATTACAGAGAAAAAGAAAATGGGAGTTTATGGGAGACGGCCTTTCTGTAATTCGGAGCATTCGAGATAACTGATCCTTTAACCTGTATGAGATTATACCTCAATATAAGCCAAGGGGTAAATATGTGTCGTACATACTGTACATACAAGTGCTTCTCTGCAGGGATAGAATGTGTGCAACCCAGAAATCTATTCTCTGCTTCTCCAAAAGCCTGTTCTGTCTGTATCTGATTAAGCAATGGAAATAAGCTGCCATTAAGCAGACTGGATCATTACTGTAGTAGCTGAGATGCCTTGTGGTTAAACCACATAAGACTCATTGTCTGCTGCAGATAACGATTTGTTTTGCACAGTCTGATCTGCAGGATAATGATTACGTTCATAATATTTTGTGTAGCATAGTTTGTCTACCCCTCGAAAAAAGGGAACCTAAAAAGTAATTGCTACAATTTTGGAGTTTGCTGGCCTCCTAGAGAGAAGGACGGATTATTTAGTGAGAGGGGGATAGAGAGACTGGTTCCCAGGGAGAGAGTTTTACCCACCACCAGCGATTATTCATTTGTGTAAAATAAGAATTGCATTGGTTCCTACATACAATCCACCGTCTGCCTCTGCTCAAAGCCGCTCCTGTTTCTCCCAGACTTCTCCACCATTCGAGTTAACATTAAGGGCAGAGACACCCGCTCAGATTCAGGGAGATTAGTCTCTTCTTCAGGGCGACTAATCTCCCCAAACTGCCTCCCGCCGGCTAGAATGTAAATCGACGGCGGGATGGCACTCGGATCGATTCATGTTCCGAAATCGGCTGAAGTTTCCTCGTGAGGCGACTTTGGAAAACGAAGCGATCCGAGTGCCATCCCGCCGGCGATTTACATTCAGTTCGGGGAGATTAATCGCCTCGAAGAAGAGATTTGTCACTGGGTGACTAATCTCCCCCCGAATCTGAGCCTGTGTCTCTGCCCTTAGGGGCAGATTTATCAAGGGTCGATTCGAAAATTAGAATTTTCAAATTCGAATTTCGAGTTCATTTTAGAGTAATTCAACTAGGGAATAGTCCAAATTTGATTTGAGTTAAAAAAAAAATCGAATTATTCACCATATAAAACCTGCTGAATTGGTGTTTTAGCCAATGGGGGATCTGCTACAATGAATTTGGAGTCGTTTGATGGACTTTTAAAAATGGATTCAAATTCGATTCGAGTTTGTGAGTCGATCCTATTCACCCGAATTTATGGACCCTAGCAACCAGACTGCTGAAATTACAAACTGCTGAATAAAAAGCTAAATAACTCAAAAACCACAAATAATAAAAAATGAAAACCAATTGCACATTGTCTCAGAATATCACTCTCTACAATATACTATAAGAGTTATAACTTATACAATAATAGTTAAGTCAAAGGTGAACAACTCCTTTAAGCAGTGTTTATTTTTGCTTTACGTTCCAGATGGAACAATATTAGTATAACACACACGTCCGCTCCCAAACATTATTTTCCCCAGGAAGTTGGACTGAACCAAACAGGAAATAATGACCAGTAACAACAATCAACTGAATGTAACTGTGATATTTCAGGCAATCTTATTAGTGATGAGTAAAAGATACACAAAGAAGCTAAGAATAATTGGGGGTTTCCTGCATTCACATGGGAATGGGGTTTCCAACATGCAGCCCCCCACCTCTTCTTTCCATGGATTTCCTAGCAACCGCTGAAGCTAAAGACAGAAATATCATTTATGAGACCCTCAATAAAAACTATAGAAAAGATTTTGCACATGTTTATTCTGCTTATTCTCCTTTGGGCAGATCATGGTAATAAAGTATAGAGAATATCTGGACAACGTCCCTTGCACAATTCATCAGTAATGAGCTTATGGAAATATCCCTCTGTATCTGTTATTCTTTGTATGACTAATATATTCTGCTCAGCAGCAGCTACTGGAACTCATCACCGTTCTCTTATTAATTAAGTCACGTGAAGGAAAAACGGGAATCTTTCTATGGTGGGCGGCACGGATTTCTGCGAGTGCAGTTGCATCTGAGACCGTTACACTTGCACAATGGAGCTGTCAGGCCTTGGAATCATTGTTCACTGATACTTAATGCATTTATTTTTTTCATAAAGGCTTGGGGTGGGCATTGGTTGCAATTTATTGGTGTTTGGACTAAGCAGGCCCTTACGAGAAACCTACTGGTTATCTCCATTAAATCTTTCATGGACAAAGACTTGGGGGTAGCAAGTAATGGCAGTCAGCAGCAAGAAAGTAGAGCAAGGTTTTGTCCTGTTGTTGGGTGTATATTGTATACAGGGCCGCTATCAGGGGGGCCCGGCTCTTTCAGAAGTTCAGCACTGCCGGGACCCCCTTCAGGCCTGGGCCCAGTACACTTGTACCCCCTGTGCCCTCCTGATGGCGGCCCTGTATACAGTATACACCCAACAACAGAACTTTCTTGCTGCTGACTGCCATTGCTTGACAGCGTCGAAGCCCAAAGCTGTGCCGCCTCGTTTCGAAGTTCTGAATGCACAAGTGCCGAATAGCAGAAGTCTCGAATGCAGAAGTGCTGAAAAGCCAAACAGCCAAAGTCCCGAAGTGGCGAAAAGACCCGAAGCCACAAAAATAGCCAAAGTCCTGAAGCCGCGAAAAAAGCAGAAGTCACAAAAAAAGCCAAAATTGAAGTCTTGAAGCAGACCCAAAGTCACGAAAAGACCCGAAGTCACGAAAACAGCTGAATGAAAATCCTGAAGCGGCGAAAAGACCCAAAGTCACGAAAGGAGGTGAAGTTGAAGAGTTCAATTCATCACTCCAACTTTTAACCGCAGTAATCAGAGCACAAGTCATGTGACTGGGGGCTCCTGGGAAACTGACAATATGTCTAGTTTTCAAAATTAAATATAAAAAATTCAGTTTGCTCTTTTAAAGATTTCAGTGGAGAAGTCTGCTGGAGCAGCACTATTTGCTGCATTTTGAAAACAAAAAAAAAACATGTTTTCCATGACTGTCTCCCTTTCAAAATGTAAAACTGCCTTAGAATATGACTATATGTCTATATCCTACTAAAACGTGATTTCAAGGTGAACTACCCTGAAAGGTCCTGGAAGGGTGAAAATGATAATGGGTCTTATCACTGGATAAAAATAAATGTACGTGAGCCTGTTGTTAAACTGCTCCTACATTGTGATATGCACTGCATGCATAACCAGCCAAGCAAATTAGCCCTACACTGTCATGCAGCAACAATCTGCAGGGAGGCTGAGGGAATCTACATTTGAACATCATGGTACAGGCTCCCACATCTCCCAAAGACGTTCATCTGAAGAGTATGGAATACATGGACTATTTATTTCTTCATTTCTTCCAATAAAACAAAAAATAGAACACACTATTTTATTGAAAGGGTAGAAATTCTCCGGCTTGTGACATTTTGCTTCTTGTCGAGAGGAGTCGCTATCCCGTAATCAGCTCATTTGTTATTCATTCAGTCTCCTACTGGTGTGTGTGTGCCTGGGAGTCAGGAGTCTGTGTGGTTAATCGGCTTATTTATGGGATAAGTGTGTGTTTTCTGCGTGGGTTCCAGGCATTCCACAGACTGGAGTGGTTGTTGTATGAATGGCCCTTGTGTGCAGGGAAGGAATATTATCCATGGAATGAATAGGAATGAAAGAATGAATAGGTTTAGGGTGGTTTCTCCATCTGTAGAAAAATGGCACAAGAGCCAGTCTATCACATAGGGATGATCCTATAATCATGATGCTTTTGGCATCACCTTAAAGTGGACCTGTCACCAGACATAAAAAGCTGTATAATAAAAGTCCCTTCCAAATTAGATACGAAACCCATATTATTTTTTTCTTTAAAACATTCTTTAAAACATCCATATTTGTAATAAATGCATTTAAAGATTTCAGCTGTCAATCATATATTGTCTGCCCCTCCTCTGTGCCTTAGAGGCATAGAGGCGGGGCAAGCAATTACTTTCACTTTCCATTCAGCACTTCCTACATATTTCCTCCCTGTTCACAGTCTCTAATTGTGTAGCCAATGCAAAGGTAAATTCTGGTGCAGAAACAAGATTTTGAAGCGTTACAATGCTTGTCCACAAAATGGCTGCTGCCTGCTTGCTGTGGTTGAGAATTAAAAGGCCGACTGCAACCAATATTTAAATAATCTATATAGTGTAAGTAAAGTTTATTTTGCTTAACAAACACAATAGATAAGAATTTGGAATTATTTCTAAGCGTGACAGGTCCCCTTTAAACAACATGGATATCTTTTGCGGGGAGGTATAACTGAGCCCATTAGATACCCATGTACTATTAATGGGAGCAAAATAATATTAAATGCCCTCTCTGGCCTACTGTCAGGAGCACCAGATGGGCTGTGTAGTGGCGCCCATGGGTGTGTAGTGACATCATTGTGTTGTGATGACATCACTACCTGATAAAAGGACGCCAGGGACCCCGGGTTCAGTGCTCGAATACAGGTTCTACTCCTGAGTGTTCCTGGGTGCGTTACATTTTGTTGTTAATTTTGCTGAATACAGTTGACAGCTGCCTGCCCTGATCTTTTGCCTGGATACAACCACAAACTTTCTAATCCCTTTTGAAACCACAAATCGGACTATTTACTGTCAAGCCGGTACATCAGTTTCCTCCTTGGTCCTGACTCCAATCTTTAAAGTTGCTAGGCCCTGACACCTACCCTAAAACAGAGCCTGATGAAATCCCTTGATAGGTCTCCTTGCTCCTGAGCAGCTACCAAATACCTGTATAATAAAGGGTATAACTATCCTGGTTCTTTACTTCATTTATTGGGGATCAACTTCAGTTTAACTTTTTGTACATTTTTCGTACATTTTAGAATGGCCTATGCTTAGCAAGCTTTCAATTGGTCTTTATTAATTATTTTTTATAGTTTTTGACTAATTTGCCTTCTTCTTTTCTGACTCTTTCCAGCTTTCTATTCGGGGGGGGGGGGGTTTACTGACCCCATATAAAAAATGCTCTATAAGGCTACACATTTATTGTTATTCTATACTACTCATCTTTCTATGCAGGTCCTCCTCTATTTGTATTTCTGTTTTTTTTTTCCAAACAACTGCCTGTTGCTAAGTTAAATTGGACCCTAGCAACCAGATAGCTGTTGAAATTCCAAACTGGAGAGAGCTGCCCAACATAAATCTAAATAATTCAATAAAATGAATAAATGAAGACCAATTGTGAATTGTCTCAGAATATCACTCTCTATATCATACTAAAAATTAATTTAATTTGAACAACCCCTTCAAAGATCTTACATAACAGGGGTCATTTATGAACACAAGTCCAGAGTTCAAAATCTGGACACAATTCAACATGTTTTTTTCCCATAATGAAGTGTTTCCCCCATAATTACAGCATAATTGTGGCCCCGCCTTGAGTTGTATCTGATACAGTTGCAGGTGAAAATTGCATGTAACATTTAGAGAGTGGGTGTTGCATCAGGTCCAATAAACGTGTTCCCACTGACGTTTGCACCTGATTCGAGGTTTAAGCCTGATGTACCTATTGATGCAACCCATTGTAGGAAACCTGAAAATATCACCAGCTACTAGGCGTAGTAGCTCCAGGTTTCCCTAGAGTCAACTGGAAAGTTCCATTCATCAGAAGAGGAGGGATGGACTCATCGTCCCCTAATGTTCCTGGTGCTCCATGTTCTCTGTTTCATCTATTAATTGCGCTGTCCACTATATTTAGCTGACAGTAAAATACTTGAGACACCCGCCATAAAGCAGCCAAATCAGCTGGAGACGAGAAGTCAATCTTGGTTGAGCAATGCCTTATAGCAATTTTTACTATCCAGCTAAATGGTGATTGAAGGTATAAATAATAGAACTGACAATTTGGCCTCTAATATTCACGGTTTAAAATATAATTTCCAGCGCGGCCGTATACTGCCGTAGGGATTGATGTGTAACAATTAATGTCATCTCCCTTATTCCATCCACATAAAATAAACTGTAGTCTTGATAACCTCTCCCTGGGCCTGGGAACTCAGAGCCAAGACTTGTGTTTTTTTCAATAATAATATTGTGTTGGCTTAAATGTTTCCTGCTGGTCTAGTAGCTCTTGACAACCGATGGGAAGGTTTGTTGTGGGCTTCTGGACCTGGAAAATGGTGCCCCCTTTCTTATATTTCCATGGTGGGCTGCAGCTGTGAGCTATGTAGCTTCATATTGGTTGGTGGTACTGGTTGGTCTCCAACAAAGTGGTGGGAAGTAGTCTTGGTGATAGACCAATTACACAATGGATTTCAGATGTGGAACCACACCAATTTTTCTATTACAGTGATCTACTAGAATGTGCCTCTAATGGGGGTAAAAATTCAATGTATTGCTTACTGGATTTCGAGGGGTACTATCTCCTCAATCCGTTACAGCAATCTGCCCATAATCTCCCTACTCATAGATCTGTCTCCAAAGACAATAGAAAGGGGTGGGTTTCTGTTGTACCCAGAAACAATTGCATTTTGTTAGCGTGTAAGATTCCAACTTTTTCAGGTTGGCAATTTGGCCTTAGACTTGATGCTTTTAACCAAAACCATTGATCCACTTCTCCACACTTGTCTACTGTATAAGGAAAAGAAAGAACAAAAGAACAAACCTAAAATATCTAACAGATAAATCACATTCTCTTTATTTCAGGATAAAGCCAAGACAGGTAAACTAGCATTCAGAGGCTCACAGGGAACTTAAAGTAATTGGAGGGATCTGTAGCCAATGAATGAATGACCCCAGAGGACCGATTTGTCCTTCTCTGAAAAACAACCCGGAAAACTAAAGCTTTGACTAATATCCAGTCTCTGCTCTTGGGAAAAATAAAGAACTCTACATAGTCTACAGGTTGGACACATGGAATGAAGATGAAGACATACAAATAGTCCATGTCTCAGTGGAATTTTGTCACCACAACTTTTATTGACAAAAGTTTACTGCAAACCAGTGTTTGTAGCACACAAGAACAGAAGGGCTGTTTTTTAAGGCAGAGGGCACTTATCTCAGCTTCCAATGCACATGCTCCGCGTTGGGAATCATATAGAAGAGGATCCAAAACAGCACAAGCTGGCGCCTTCCAACCCTGCTTTGCAATTCTGCACTTCTAAAGCAGGGGACATTGGAGGGAGTCTTGGGTTGGGGGTAGGGTTCCTTCTCTTTGGTTACATAGCCAAAGGAGGGTTACAGAGGCATCTTCGTCTAAATATATGAAGGTTATCACAACTTTTCCAGACGTTTCAAAGTTTCATCTCAAAAATGGGTAAACTATTTTCCTGATGGTCAGACGTGGGTTCCTTTTTTCTTTTCAGATATGAAATATCTCAAAAATCTTACAAAAATGAATCTTCTCCCATGTCTTATAGATTCGCCATTCAGTCATTATAAATTGTTGAACCCAAGCATGTATTCTGCCATTTTCCAAATGAATTTAGCTGGCGAGAGTATGGATGATGATGATGTTCCATTTTAAATCTCCAGAGGAAGCAGTATGGAAGCCTGTGGTTAAATTACTGTACAAGCATTTAGACTGGGGTCCCGAAATTTTTTTTTCTGTGAGCTACATTCAAATGTAAAGAAAGTTGGGGAGCAACAAAAGCATGAAAATAGTTCTGGGGGTGCCCAATAAGGACTGTGGTTGGCTATTTGGCCCCTATGTGCACTGGCAGCCTACACAAGACTCTGTTTGGCAGTACACATGGTTTTTATGCAACCAAAACTTGCCTCCAAGCCAGGAATTCAAAATTAAGCCACAAGGCCACTGGGAGCAACATCCAAGGGGTTGGTGAGCAACATGATGCTCGTGAGCCACTGTGCTGCCAAAAAAGTATGTTGTGATCTACCAGGAGATCCTGACCTGACAACTGCCATATCCCAGCAGTTCTGTTGTATCAGTGGTTCTCCAAATCTTGTCTCCAATGCTTCTTTATAGTCTTCATAGACCTCAGCCATCACAAACATTACTACTGAAACTTGCATTAGAGGTGTCTGCCAAATCCTCTGTGGTATTGTGTTATAAAAGCTGAATGCAATTTTTTAGAATTTGAAATATGCTCTTTGTGATAGCAGCAGTAGTTTTTTCCATTCATGGAGACCACTTGAACCTCCTCAGGTTTCCGAGTGACTTCTGACCTTAAAGTTTGGGAAACTGCATTTAATCACCCTCTATTGTGTTTCCCATTGTTTAAATTATTTATTGAATGTATTTTCTGATAGCTGAATGCACTTGGTATATTTTCAGTGACCTAACAACACCTCTGAAGACTTTATCTTGATTTATAAGTAGACCCTACATTAGTGGTTCCCAAGCTGTGGGTCTGGACCTCTTAGATGGTCCTGGAATGGTGGTTACATGGTTCATCCTTGAGCCCAGTTAGGTTATAAAATATAATATGGAAAGAATGTGTATTTGCTGTCCTAGATACTCCTTCAATGGTCATGTAATATGTGTGGTGAACCCTTAGAGGCCCATTTATTAAAGGTCAAGTGTTAGTGATATTTTAGCGTTTTGAAACCACGACTATTGGGGGAATGTAATATGTTTTGATGCAAAACACCTTCGCAAACACGTTGGCAACCAGGACTCATTGTATTTTTGACCAATTTCAGACCTCATCGACTTCCTTGCAAAGTTTGCAAACAAATGGCTTTTGTATGTAATAAAATTTCACAATCGTAAAGCAAACAAAATATTTAACGAAACTCCAGAGCAGGTGTTAACACTAACTTTTGCTTTGCTATAATGAGCGATGTGATATTCACCAGTGAATGATTTACCCAATTTTAAACCACTCTTGAGATTTTAATTACAACCCCCCTTATTTCTCCGAAAAACAAAGAATGCCATGAAAGCTATTAAAAGATCCAAATATACTGTAAAAATTACCAAAGGAAAAAAAGTACTGAATGATCTGAAAAACAAAATCCAAATATCTCTAAAAGCACAGACAATTCTTTAATTAAGTAAAGAAAGAAGTATTTTGAGAAGTTTTGTATTAGAGTTTTTTGTGATTTTTACATTTAACGAATCTTTTAAACTTCATGAAAAAAAAAAGAATGTTAGTAAATAGGTTCCTAAAGTTGTTTTATTCTATGGCTGAAAAATTACAGGGTAGGGGCAAATTCACTAAGATTCGTAGTTGCGCCAGCGTCCACTTCGCCACACTTTGCCAGGCGTATTTTCGCCAGCGCTACACAAATTCACTAAAATCCGAAGTTGCGCTCAGGGGAATTGTAAGGTTGCGAAGTTGCACTAGCGTTAATTCGCCAAGCAAATCGAAGTTACGCTAGCGATGCTTAATTTGCATACGGAGCCAAATGTTACAATGGAGGTATATGTAGCAGCACTACACAAGCCTGGGAAACCTTCAAAACAGCAAATAAAATGTTTATTTTGCCCTACACATGTGCCCACTGTATAGTTAAGGTGCCATGAGTTAGGAAATGTAGGGGGGAAGGAGGGGAGCCCCAAAAAGTTTTTCGATCTTATTCAGCCTATCACCCATAAAAAAAGAAAAAACGCCACGTTTTTTGGGACTTAGAAAATTTGTTAACTTTTTTTGAAGCAATCCCTATCTACTCTATTGCATTTCGCATGGTCTGAGATGGCGAAGGAAGTCTGGCGTAAAAGGTAGCGTTCAGAAAAATGCGTGCGTCAGTGAATTTGCATAGTTATGTCCGTTGCGCAAATTCGGCAGGCGTAAGGGTGCGAAGTAACACTAGCAAATTTACGCCAGTGTCTGTTAGTGAATTAGTTAGTGGCGATTTAATGAAAATGCGATACGCTAGTGAATTAACGCTAGCGTTAGGCGCTTCGTCCTTTAGTGAATTTGCCCCGTAGCCCTTTTTATAGGAAGATGGGAAGGGCTTGAGCCAAAAAAGTTAGAAAAACTTTATTGTAACACAACTCAACATATTTTGGAAATATAATAAAACTAAATGCTACCATTATATATTGTTGATGCTTTTGGGTACAATATTTGTTATTTTTCATTGAAGGTAGAGGGTATATTTGACCTTACTTCAGTTTCTTGTGTACAGTAATTGCTAGCCTGTAGTTCTTTGGCTTACGACCAGCTAATAAAACAGCAGCTGCTCTCGCTTTCTGTCCCGGAACAGAAAAATGTCCTAATCAGCAATTATGGGACTTAATGAAACCCAGTCATGACAGTATTCAGCAGTCAAAAAAGTATTATTATTATTATATTATTATTATTATTATTAATACCACGTAGATTCGTTTATAACTGTGACTCCTTTCCTTTAAAATTTCTGACGAACTGAGTGTTTGCAAAGAGCAAACGTGTGCCTGTTATGAATAGGGGGCTGTCAGAAATGCAATAATCTGTTATTAGAGCTCATGCCGGCCTTTGATAACCTTGTATGACTGGTTGCAAAATGATTTAGAGCGCAGAGCAGAATGCCGGCTCACTTGAGTGCTCTGCATAAACAAATATGTATAATTACCTGGGAATTTCTGACATCTGTAATATAGAAAAACAATATCAAGAAGAAAAATGCGTGGGGGGATAATAAGAAATAAATTCTAAGTTGGCGCATTAATCTCCGCAGTAAACGCATTGTTTTCTCATTTCATCCTTATGGAAAATGTAAATATGCCATTTCCTCTCAAGCTTAGCAGATCATTACCCTGATGTAATTAGGTGATAATAAATGGTTGTTTTCCTGTTTATTAAAAAACGAAGTCTGTGTTCTATTCACCTGCTTTGTGGCAAATTACTATTCTTTACTATGCAACTGTTGGCTCTCTGTGACAAATGACTGTCCATGCCTGTCTAACCATCAGCTCTTTGTGACTATCAATTACTATCCAACTCAGCCTATTATGGCAAGTGATTGTTTATGATTATCCAACCTTTAGCTCTTTGTGGCAAGTGACTATACATGACTAACTGTCAGCTCTTTGAGGTAATTGACTATTTATAACTATCCAACCTTTGCTCTTTGTAGCCTATCAATGGCTATCCAACTGTTGCCTCCTTTTGGCAAGTGCCTATCCATGACTATCCAACTGTCGGCTTCTTTTGGCAAGTGCCTATCCATGACTATCCAACTGTCGCCTCCTTTTGGCAAGTGCCTATCCATGACTATCCAACTGTCGGCTCCTTTTGGCAAGTGCCTATCCATGACTATCCAACTGTCGGCTTCTTTTGGCAAGTGCCTATCCATGACTATCCAACTGTCGCCTCCTTTTGGCAAGTGCCTATCCATGACTATCCAACTGTTGCCTCCTTTTGGCAAGTGCCTATCCATGACTATCCAACTGTCGGCTTCTTTTGGCAAGTGCCTATCCATGACTATCCAACTGTCGGCTCCTTTTGGCAAGTGCCTATCCATGACTATCCAACTGTCGCCTCCTTTTGGCAAGTGCCTATCCATGACTATCCAACTGTCGGCTTCTTTTGGCAAGTGAGTATCCATGACTACCTAAGTGTAGGCTTTCTGGCATGTGACTATCAATGGCTATCCAAATTTGGACTCTTTCTGGTAAGAGACTATCCATGATTATCCAACTGTCAGCTCTTTGTGGCAAGTGACTTTTCATAACTCTCCAACTTGTGGCTTTTTGTGGGAGGTGGCTATACATAACTGTCCAATAGTTGGCTTATTGTGGCCAATGTCTATGATCTGGACTGAAATACAAAATAGGCCCTGGCAATTTAAGTACAGAGAGACTCAAACAGCTCCCCCCAGGTCCAATAAATAGTGACTGTCTATGGCATCTTACAGCAGCCCCTCTGGCATTTGCTAGAATTCACTGATTGCAAGTTCGACCTGTGTCTATCCATAACTTTTTAACTGCCAGCTCCTTTGGCAATTGCAGATGCATGACTATTCAATGGTCAGCTCTATGTGGCAAGTGGTGCTCAATGACTGTCAGATCTTTGTGGCAAGAGACTGTTCATGACTATCGAGCTTTTGGCTATTTTTGGCAAGTAACTATTGATGATTAAAGGGGTTATTTACTAAAGTCTGGTCTGGCTTTTTGGGGCAAAACTCAAATTTTTAGCTTTTTTTTAAAAGTTGAATTTTTTGAGATTTATTAAAACCCAATGCAGCAAAAAGCCAGAATCAAAAAATCTGGCATCTGCCACCTGCCGAGGTTGTGTATAAGTCAATGGCAGAGGTCCCAATACTATTTTGACTTTTCTGTGGTCTTCGCTAGAATTAGCCCAAAAATCCGAACTTTTCTGGGGTTTTGGGAAAAAAAACTGAAAAATTTGGGCTTTTCAAGAAAAAGCCAGAAAAAAATGAGCGATTCAGAAAAAGTTGTACGATTCAGGTTTTCACTTTTTATCGTGTTTTTACCTGAACTGATTAAATCGTGCTTTTTAAATAATAAGTAAGCTAAAATCATGTATTCTACTTTGGTCTGCCTTTTTTATTTAAAGGAAAACTATACCCCCCAAAATGAATACTTAAGCAACAGATAGTTTATATCAAATTGAATGACATATTAAAGAATCTTACCAAACTGGAATATATATTTACATAAATATTGCCCTTTTACATCTCTTGCCTTGAACCACCATTTCGTGACTCTATCTGTGCTGCCTCAGAGATCACCTGACCAGAAATACTATAACACTAACTGTAACAGGAAGAAGTGAGGAAGCAAAAGGCAGAACTCTGTCTGTTAATTGGCTCATGTGACCTTACATGTGGTTTGTATGTGTGCACAGTGAATCTTACGATCTCAGGGGGAGGCCCTTATTTTTTAAAATGGCAATTTTCTATTTATGATTACCCAATGGCACATACTACTAAAAAAGTATATTATTATGATAATGGTTCATTTACATGAAGCAGGGTTTTACACATGAGCTGTTTTACTCAGTATCTTTTAATAGAGACCTACATTGTTTGGGGGTATAGTTTTCCTTTAAAGGGCATGTAAAGTGTATAATAAAATAAGGCTAAAAATGCTGTATTTTGTATACTAAATATAAACATGAACTTACTGCACCACAAACCTAATCAAACAAATAATTTATACTTTCAAAATTGGCTGCTTGAGTTCTGCATGGCTGGGAAGTAAGGCGGGGGCTCCCCCTGCTGTTCATAAGTATGATTGTTTCCCTGCAGAGCAGTTAGGGACCGTCTGACAATTCCTATCCACAGCAGTAAATGAAGGGAGAATTTCACTGCATACAGTCTGGTTTCTTATAAAAACGGTACACATTTTTTAATTAAAGTATATTGGAGATAGGTTTCATTTTCATTAAAGAAAGTAAAAATGGGATTTTATTTTTTCGCCTTTATATGCCCTTTAAGGGATTAGGATCTGCTGGTACTTAGGGGTATTTGAAAGCAATTCACTGGGGAGTTATTGGCTTGTATGCATAATATATTTTCCTATGTGGTTTGAGTTTTAGATGAAAATGTTCTTCAGGTTGATATCAACTGACGACTAGAACTAGAGTTTCTCTAGACTAGAGATACTGAGGATGTCTGGGGTAGATAGACTACCATGGCAAGATGGGTTATATTCATCATGGCCAGTATATTGTTAGGATGTTATTCCATGGTGCAACTGGTAAGGTTTCTCCTACAATTGTAATTACACACAAAGAAATGGGAAGGAGGTGGCACCCAGGCATGGATAGGATCACACTACTTAACAGCAAACCTTCTATAGACGTCTGTTTATTGTAGAAGCTCCAGAGATTTTTACCAGAAATATATCTTTTCTTGAAGAAGAATGTTGATATCAGTATACAGTAGTACGTCAGCCTGTCTGTGGCATTATCCTGCTCCAACATATCATAACCAGACCTCAGGGTCATCCAGTTCAAAACATCACTTTAAATATTCTTATCTCTGTGATAAATGGTCATGAACTGGGAGATATGTGCCTCTATTTCATAGATCCTTTTCTCCTGTCTTTTGGAAGAGAAATCTAGCACAATTGTTTATTACGAGCTCCCCTTGCACTAAATTAACAATTGTATTATAGTTCCGTCATGATGTTTTTGTAACGGCCAATTGGACCTAGAGTGAAAGACGAGCATTTTCTCTCCATGCGTCTTGTCAATCACTTGCTTACTCATCATGAGTGTATCTCTGGAAAGTCTGAGAGTGTGTGCAGGCAATCATTTTACTTTCTCTTTGTGTTCAAATAATAACAGCTGTATATATTTTTTAGCAGTTGGTCAGTGCTAGAAGGTAGGTAAGGTCATTCACTGGCATATCAGTGCTATAGCATGCGATAAATGTTGCCAAATTCTTGGTTTCCATCTGATCAACCAACCTACATCCCAAATGGTTAGATACTGTGATATTTGGACATCAACACTGCTGCTTATTCATTGGCTGGTGCTTCGTCCACCCAAAGAGAATGGCCAGTGCCAGTTGAAAGTGTCTGAATGTGATCCAACAGGATGAAATACTCAGAAAGGTTCCAAATGATCAGGCAGTATAGTAAACTGTAAAAGTCATGAAACTGCCTGGCCAGATATGGTGCCCCTTAACTTATATTTTGGTTGATGCTTAAAGGTCCTCAGGGAAGTAAGTCATAAATAAGCACTCCAAGATCCCATTGTGCTCAAATAGTCAATATAAAGAGCAATAAACAATCTCTTTTAACTGGACCAAGAAGATGGACAGTTCAAAGTATGGCAAAAGTTCCAGATGGTCAGGCAGTATAATAAAAGTCATCAAACTGCCCGGTCGGATCTGGGTATTTAAGCTTTCTTACTTTATGCAGTTTTTTGGGTCTCGTGGCGGCCCTTAACTTATATTTCGAATGATGCCTAAAGGTCCTCTGTGAAAGTCATAAAGAAGCTCTCCAAGATCACATTGTGCTCAAACAGTCAATAGAAAGAGCAAGAAGCAATCTCTTTAACTGGGCTGAGAAGATGGACAGTTCACAGTATAAATGGCCCCGTTAATGCCACAGCAGTTTACTGTCTCTCGGAGCCTCTTTATATTTTTCCAGATATAGTTAATAATTCTGCTTTATAGACGTGTCAGGATGGATATATTTATTGATGGAAAATAGGTGACGGGAGATTCTTGGGTAATTGACTCTACATCTGGCAATATGCTATCTTATTTATACTCCTTTGAATGTAAGAGCCTGGGGGATCAATACTGTTAAACATTTCCACTGAACTGTGGCACAATTCCTGCACATTCTTAGCTGAACAGTGAAAATGTCAGCAATGCGCCAGTCTTCAAAAAAAGTCAATGTTAGCAAACGATACCAGAAAACCTGATATACTGGGAAAACATCTTCATCTGTTGGCTACAGGTTCTCAGTGGCTCTGGTAATGCTAAACATGTCCAAAGGCAAAGGGGGTAAGAAGAAAGCTGGACTTTAAAAATAACATTATGCAACATAGAAAAAGCAAAGGTAGATTTATCCAAAGAGCAGCCATGGCCATGGTAAGGAACCCAAAAGCTTTACAGGGAATTTTCCTTCTAAAAGTGTGTGGAACGATTTATTTTTTAAAGGCAATACCATAATCTTGAACTGGAATTCTTCTTAGCCTTGTTTGGCCACTGCTCAATGGGACCATGAACCTAATATCAAGCCATAGACATCTATTAATTCAGGAAATGTGGCGTTAAATAGACAAGGTTGTCCAAATTGTGGACCTCCAGCTGTTGTGGATGTGTCTCTCAGCCTTTTTGTGAGTCTTCCTACTTTTCTTCATTGCCCCAAGACAATGCACTTAGGGTTTTTTTTTAGTTTAATCTTCCATTTAGAAATGCAGGAGTGAACAACTCTGAGTGGAGACTGCATGAAATGCACTAGGTAGGGCAAAGTAGTGTTTGAACTCTGAAGACGGTGCAAGTTTGAAGCTAATGAGGACTATACAGTATATTGTACATATAAGGCCAATGGAACAATGGAGACTGAGACTTTGTGACACTTACGGAGTTTTCATCCTCAGGGCAGTTGCTCTGTTATGGTAAATGGACGTAATAAAAGTTCATTCACACTCTGTTATTGCACCGTATTAAACAAATGGGTGTTGCACCACAAATGCGTAGCTCATTCTTGTTTTAATAAAATGCCGACCCCGTGAAAAAGGAATAGAAGTTCAGTGATTCAGTTGGGAAAACCTTTATCAGTGCAGAAGCCAGTTATAAGCCAGGCAGACTATTATCTTTCCTTAGTAGATACTCTGCAGATGGGTTTTGCAGCTGATAAACAACCTGCCTCCTCTGTCTTGCCGTAAGCACTTCGTTTTCTGAACTCTGTTCCCTGTTTATCTTCACACAATTATTGTCTTTCCGCTGGGCTCTCGCTCCCTTTGATAAACAGGTTAATAACAGCAAAGTACAGTTCAGGAAGACAATCCCTTTATACTTGCTTCATCAAACTTTCACAAACTAGAGTTGGAATGTACTGACATTTTCTCAAACCTAGTCCTTCCTTTCTATATATTTTTTATGTCCACTAGATTTAACTTCGGATGCGTTTGAAAAACAGGATTTTCCAGGTTCTCAGCGTCCTATGACTGTGGTGGTGACCTGATATTTAGGGGTATGTCAGGGAAGGGAAAACTGTCATATTTGTATGTGTTCATGATAATTTGCCAGGTACATTCCCATATCATGCATTTCATTCTCCCATTGTAAAACTGGAACCACAGCATGGATGACAAGGTTTCCATATTTCTGGAACATTACTTTGTTGCACCTTCATTAGGAAGGGTAGGGTAGACGAGAAGACAATACATGGAAATGTAGAAAAAAAATAAACTATATAATTTGTATAACACACAATGAAGGAAATAGCCACTGACCTAATGTCTAGACTCTAGTGATTTAGGAAGGTCTAGACCAGTAATCCCCAACCAGTGGCTTGTGAGCAACATTTTGCTCAGCAACCCATTGGAGGTTGCTCCTGTTGGCCTTAAATCAGGTAATTTTTCAATTCCTGTCTTGAAGGCAAGTTTAGTTGCATAAAAAACATATATACTGCCAAACAGAGCTTCCTCTACGCTGCCAGTCCACATAAAGGCTACCAATAGACAACCACGGCCCATATTTCACACCCCCAGGAAATTTTTCCATGCTTATGTTGTTTTTATATGTTTACCTTTTTATATTTTAATGTGGCTCAACTGTAAAAAAAAAAGTTTGGGGACCCCTAGTCTAGACTGAGGACCAGTTGTCTGTTTGCTAAATGTTCTTGAAGTTAAGCTGAAGACCCTTATCTTAACAGAATGTTTTAATTGCTGAAACGCTATACCTTGGTATGGCTGATGTGACTGAAGCTTCTCGATCCATGCATGGTCATCCTCTGTCTCTTAACTCTTTATATAACTCTTGAGACAGGGCACTAGTGTGCTCCATGAGCTTTGGAAGATGCTAGAAACTTAGTAAGATCACTGAGATCCTTAAAGGGATACTGTCATGGGAAAAAAAATGTTCTCAAAATGAATCAGTTAATAGTGCTGCTCCAGCAGAATTCTGCACTGAAATCCATTTCTCAAAAGAGCAAACAGATTTTTTTATATTCAATTTCGAAATCTGACATGGGGCTAGACATATTGTCAATTTCCCAGCTGCCCCAAGTCATGTGACTTGTGCTCTGATAAACTCCCATTTCCCCCCCAGCAGCTAGGGTTGCCACCTTTTCTGGAAAAAAATACCAGCCTTCCTATATATTTATCTTTTTTCCCTATTAATAACATTGGGATCAACCATAATTTTTACCGGCCAGGCCGGTAGAATACCGGGCAGGTGGCAACCCTACCAGCAGCCAAAGAAAAGAACAATGGGAAGGTAACCATATAACAGCTCCCTAACACAAGATAACAGCTGCCTGGTAGATCTAAGAACAACACTCAATAGTAAAAACCCATGTCCCACTGAGACACATTCAGTTACATTGAGAAGGAAAAACAGCAGCCTGCCAGAAAGCATTTCTCTCCTAAAGTGCAGGCACAAGTCACATGACTGGGGAAGCTGGGAAATTGACAAAATATCTAGCCCCATGTCAGATTTCAAAATTGAATATAAAAAAATCTGTTTGCTCTTTTGAGAAATGGATTTCAGTGCAGAAGTCTGCTGGAGCAGCACTATTAACTGATGTGTTTTAAAAAAACATGTTTTCCCATGACAGTATCCCTTTAATTCAATGATAATAGTGTTGTATAGGCCACGGGACTTCCCGTTCAGGGTAGAAGACAACAGGTATGCAGTCATCTTCTAAAGCAGGGCATTTTCAATAGAAGGCTAACGTTGGAGATTTTATGTTGCTCGTGATTCTGACTCTTTTTTTTTTGGGGAGACTAAGCCTTCAGAAATTTTCAACATTCTCCACCAAGGTTCTATCTGTTGCCTGGACACCCTTTCTCCAATAATACAGCAGGATCCACCTGATATAATTGTGTGAAATTCATGCTGTGCTGGGAATAGCAAGGGACCTGTGAAAATAGCATTTTATATATACAAATAACATTGTGCTCTCCCTTCTGTTCCTGCCCTTTTACCCTGCTGCCAGAGACAGATTTGCAGATGCACATTAATCAGTTCCTTGTGCAAATCCCACACCCAAGCACATATTTTTACCAAGCACAGCTGCCTTGATAAGCAAAATATTTGGACTATGCAGAACAGAGGAGAAAACAGCCAGAATTAAATATTTTCTTTCCTGAGATTTGTTTTTAAAATGAACATTCCAAAAAAAATTGTACAAAGTTCCATTTAAGGGTAAGGCCACACGAGGAGATTCGGGGAGATTTTGTCGCCTGGCGACTAATCGCCTCGTCACTGGGGCAACTTCGGGCGACTATAGAAAACGCATCACCGCGTGTGCATTAGCGCAGGCGACTTTTCATTGTAGCCTATGGGGGAAAATGCTGAGGCAGTTCGTGGAGATAGTAGCTCAAAAGACGAAGCGATTAGTCGCCAGGGAAAAAATCTCCCCGAATCTCCTCGTGTGGACTAGCCCTAAAGCAGGGGTCCTTACTTTTTTTAACCATGAGCCACATTCAATTTTAAAAAGAGTTGGGGAGAATCACAAGCATTTGGGGTGTCAAATAAGGGCTGTGATTGGCAATTCGGTAGCCAAAACTTGTCTTCAAGCCAGAAATTCAAAAATAAGCACCTGTTTTGAGACCACTGAGAGCAACACCCAATGGGTTGATGAGTAAGATGTTGCTCGTGAACCACTGGTTGGGGATCACTTTTAGAGGAACAAATAGCGGGGGGGGGAGATAATGCAAGAAAGTTGGGGAACCCAGCCCCAGAAAATAATGTGCATAACCCAGTGACAGACGAAGGCTCGAAGTTTAAAAACCATTCAGCACAGTATATGAACAGACCACAATAAGCTCTTGTTGTCTCCATCTACTCTTTCCTGATCAACTGGTCTGCATCTCATCGGTGGTGAGAGAGGTGGTGGTGTTGGGACTGGATGGTGGTGGTGGAACAGAGAGCCACCCTTTCCTTAAGAGCACCTTGGTATTGATTTTTCTGGTTTATTGTAAAAACCAAATAAAATATTTCAAACAGGAAGAGCACCTTGGCCCAGTTCTGGCTGGAGGGCTACAGGGTAGAGATTCTAATTTGTTTATACCAGCACAGAAATATTTCATTTTTGAAGTCTGCCGTCCAAACAGATCTGAGATCCAACCGAAACAATACAAAATGCCGTTTCAAACTGGCAACTAGTGATCTATGGCTTAACTCTTACCTTGCATTCCAACTGCAAAAGCTGAAGCATAAATTGCAACATCTGCATAAACACAGGGACCGGTCCATTTTGGAATTGAATTGCATAAGGGCAAATACTGCACTGATTTGCAAAGCTTCTCCTGTTCCAGATCTGTAACAATGCAACGGATGCGCTAACACTTTTACCATTTTCAGCCATTTCTAAATAGACTTCTAAGTCCCCAGCTGATTGGACCCCTTGCATTTTGGTTGCTCCCAGACCTCTGCTTATGATTATGCTTAAGTGCACAAAATGCGTAAGGCTTTTTTTTAATGTCTGCAATTCTTTTACGACACCGGTGTACGGGATCTTTGATTGACTGATGTTTTTTTCATAGTTTGTGCTCAGACCTCCCATGCTGGCACCATATAGCCACAGTGGCACCTTTTTTGCCCATCTGCACTCTTATTAGCCATGTAGCCACTATAAAGCAGTTGTATGCCCCAAAGCTTCATTTTGCAGTGTTATGTCCAATAACAATCTATGGTCAGATATGAGTTAGGATGTTGCTTTATGCTGTATTGGTGTTGTATCTGTCGGGTAAACACACAGCGGGGTGCCTGCGAGTCTGCTGAAGAACCACATTAAATCCAGCCTCTCTGCTGCAGATCCAAAGAATAGAAAAGAAAATAGGTGCGGCTGATGTTTTAGAAGTGTTGGCGCTGTGCTGCTTTGATGTTCCAGTAATTGCCGGGAAATGAGAGATAACCTGCTCTTCCTCTCCTGGCTCCTACTATATATCACACTTTCCCTGTAATATTATTAGAAAGAGCTGGTTCCGCACATTCGCTGGAATATTATTGCAAAGTGCTGGGTTGTTGGTAAAAATCTCCTCCTGACATTGGTTTGATCAGAAGGAAACTGAAGTTTTTTTTTTTTTAAAACCCTGGCCACCAATAATTTTTTATTTTACTCTTTTAGGGGGGGGGGCTGCCACCAATAGTTTTTTTTTTAACTTTTGTGGGGGGGCTCACCCACATTTATCTACAGGTATGAGATCCGTTATCCGGAAACCCATTATCCAGAAAGCTCAGACAGAATTAATGAAATAATCTACATTTTTTTAAATCGATTTCCTTTGTCTCTGTAATAATAAAACAGTATCTTGTACTTGATCCCAACTAATTAATCCTTATTGGAAGCAAAAGCCGCCTATTGGGTTTATTTCATGTTTACATGATTTTCTAGTAGACATAAGGTATGAAGATCCAAATTATGGAAAGATCCGATATACGGAAAGCCCCAGGTCCCGACCATTCTGGATAACAGGTCCCATACTTGTATAAGGAAATGAAGTTGTAGGATGGGACACCTGATACTGAATACAATTTGACTTTACATTTCCTCAAACACAAAACATTTATTATGTAGCTTTTCCGCCATGGCTACCAATTAAATCGCTCACTTAGTAGCAATTGCTAGTGATGGGCGAATAGATTTGGCTGTCACGAATTGGCGGGGAATTCGCAAATCTCCAGCGAAAATTTGCCGGCAAAAATTTCGGACACGCACCTCAGAAGTTGCTCATGTCAAAATCGGCGCGCGTCAACACTATTCGGACGTCCATTGACTTTAACGCCAGCGTCATAATTGATGCAAGCACCTTTTCGGAAGCGCGTCCGGGTGCCAATTTCCGATTTTCATTTTTTGCGAATTTTTCACCGTTTCACGAATTTTGCGAGAAATTCGCAAACTTTTCGGTGAAGTGAAACGGGAGAAATGTGCCCATCACTAGCAATTGCACTATGTTGATAAATAATGCTTTATATAATATTATGAACCACTCACCATTACTTCTGCCTTTCCTTTCTGTCTACAAAGTCGCCGCATGAATATTACTCAGTATACATAGAGTATATTGTTGCCCTTTCCAAACATGGCATCCACAATATGCCCCAGAAGGAATTTTGGATACTTATCCATCCAAGCAATGCAGCTTTAGCTTTCCAAAGTAATATACTGAGAGGATGGCTATTTTGTGTCGCCTTAATGAGAGGCAGGTACCTGATGGGAATAGCTTGGCTGGCGTTTCGCTGTGCAGAACGCAATGTGTCTGCCATTTATTTCCCAAATTAGGTTTTCTTCTTTTTACAGCTCAGGCAATGGTTGCACACAAATGCTCACTTGCTATGAATATATACTGTATACACACACCTGACCCCACTGAGTTGCTTTACGCATTTCATGCAAAATCAAAGGCTGCATTATTTAGCCCAGAGACAGACACTATGGGGCAGATTTACTAACTAGCGACTTTTCGCTAGCGTTACTTTGGCAGTGCAGCATTTCAAAGCGAGATGCGCTAGCATTCATTTCTGCCTAGAGAAAATTCGCTAGTGATCTTGCGCTCAAGTCAATTTGCATAGGGCGGGAAATTTAAAGTTGTATGGACGTCTTTATGTTAAATGTTGGTGCAAATACTTACAAATTCCACTTTTTAAAACACATGTCCAGGAAATCTTAATAAAGACACTAGAGTTATTCTAATGCCCTACACATGAGCCCACTGTAAAATTAATGTTTGAAAATGTATGGGGCACCCAATAAAAGTTTCAGTTAGGACTTTTGTAGGCTATCAGGCTGAAAAAAGGAAAAGTCGCCAGCGTTTTTTGGACTTTGATGCATTTTCGGCTCACAGTATATGATGTAAGTGACAGAAGATTGAGGAAGATCGGCTGCTTTTTAGCACTTCCTCTGGTCTGAGGTGGTGGTCAACTCTGGAGAAAGAGGTAACGTTCAGTAAAATCCACATTTTAGGGAATTTGCGGAGTAACGACCGTTCGCCAGATCAAAAGACGCCTGGTGATAGAGTGCGAATGACCGATAACACCAGTCTCTTTCGCCAGCGACTTCTAAAAACATCAGCGATGTTTCACTGAAACCAAGGTTCAACAGACACTGATTACACTGAATGCTACTATGCAGTAAGACTTTTTATACTATGGCCGAAAGGCAAACAAGTTAGGGACCGCCATGTGGGGTTTACCTTGACGTGGTATGGTGGCTTTTCAACTTTATGATCATAACTTTGTAACTAAAAACCCCTGTTTTGTAAACTTACTTTTGAGACAGGGGCCCAGGGAATGTGCATTAAAACTAGCACTTCCATTATACTTAAATATACTATTACTTAGCCTTTAGAGTGCTTCCACACCCCTATTTTGTACATGTCAGGTCCAGGCCAATTTTGGAAATGATGTGGATAAGTATTTTGAATGGTTCTTCATGAGTAGATAAGACTTGAGGGTAAGGCAGATCTAGTGATTAGGCCCTTACTTGGAATACTCACCGATGAGTTCCAAACTCTATCCAGAAGTAATGTCAGCACAAGAACTATATAGAACTTTTTATGGAGCGTAGGCGTTTTTTTTGGGGCAATCAGAGGCAAACGACTCTAACATGACCATGTGCAATATGAAGGGTCTGCTGGAGTGTGTGAAGGTCTCTACCATTGATCTCTGCAACAGAGCAAATGCATCCTCTGGAATGATGTCCTGCCCAATGTCAGGTGAGCACAACCTACCCGAATGCGTAACAGTGATGACACATTTTAGTGGTGGAGTATTTTTTAGACGTTTTTCCATGTTTTAGGCTAGGACTCCTTGTTCCACTGAAAGCAAAAGTTAAAGGGATGATTGACCCTTGAGAAAACTTTAATATGATGTAGAGAGTAATATTCTGAGACAATTTGCCATTGGTTTTCATTTTTTATTATTTGTGGTTTTCGAGTTATTTAGCTTTTTATCCAGCAGCGCTCCAGTTTGCAATTTCAGCCATCTGGTTGCTAGGGTCCAAATGCCCCTAGCAACCATACACTGATTTGAATAAGAGACTGGCATATGAACACGAGAGGGACTGAATAGAAAAATGAGTAATAAAAACATACCTCCCAACTGTCCCTTTTTCGGAGGGACAGTCCCTCTTTTGACAGCTCAACCCGCAGACCCTCATTTGTACTGGAAAGTCCCTCTTTTCTCTGCACTGAACAGCCAGAAAAAGAAACAAAGTTTCTCACTTAACTGGCTTTTAGCAGAGAGCCCAGAACAGGTGACAGGTGCAAATAAGATACTTTGTAACAATTTTGAGACACAAAAACACAGTTTAGATAAATATTTTCAAACTTTCATAACCTGGCAAATTTTTTAAAACAAAGATGGTAATTAGGGGGTGTGGCCACAGAAAGGGGTGTGGTCCATAAAATTGCTGCGCTACGTGCGGGAAAAATTTTTTTGTCCCTCTTTTTACTTCCAAAATGTTGGGAGGTATGTAAAAAGTAGCAATAAAAATACATTTGTAGCCTTACAGAGCATTTGTTTTTACATGGGGTCGGTGACCCCCCATTTGAAAGCTGGAAAGGGTCAGAAGAATAAGACAAATAATTAAAAAACTGTACAAAATAAATAATGAAGACAAAAAAAGTTGCTTATAATTGGCCACTCATATAACATACTAAAAGTTAACTTAAAGGTGAACCACCCTTTTAAGGTTACAGCGTATAATGACATTCTTGACAATGTTGTGCTTGCCAGCTTACATTCTTGTCCCAAAGGCTGATCATTTAACATCTACTCCAATTCCAACTCCCCGCGCCAAGCGTCGGATGCAGAGGTGCAAACGTTACTGCTGTAGAACTCTGGAGAAGTGCAAACAAGTTCTGAAGGCATTTCCTGATCTGACACAAATATCTGGGTCTGGCAGATGCCAGAGGAACATAATTCAGGTGGTAAAGTTTGGTTGAGGAGGAATAATGGCCTTAGGACTGTTCTCCATTAGTGATGGGCGAATAAATTCAACAGGCGTGAATTTGTGGCGAATTTCCACGTTTCACCGCCGATTAAATTCATGAAACTGGCATGAAAATTCACAGATGAAAATTTGCAGACGATAAGAAATTTTGGACGCGCGGCGGAAAAGTCGAAACCATCTTGCTTCAACATTATTGGGACACCATTGACTTTCCAGCCGCCTTCAAAATTGACGAGAGCATCAGAATTGACGCGGATGTCAATAAAATTCAAAGAAGAAAAAGAAACGGGACAAGTTCGCCCATCACTATTTTCCATGGTTTAGGATTGGGACCTGATTCCACTGAAGAAAACATAAAGACTAACTCATACAATGGCTTTCTTGGCAATTCCCTGCTTCCTCCAGATGCAGCGTTGGCTCCACTGTTCTCAGCCTAAATATTTTTTTTCAGGCTGAGAGAAGCGGATCCACTTCGTGCCCCGTCTCTATTAATTTGAATAAGATCCAATTGAGTTCAGTCACATGCACCGGAGCGGAGATCAGCCCAAATACACAAAATCAACCATTTCCAAGCTGACTTCCACCACTTTCCTGCGCGTGACTGCACTCAGCTGAAGCAGCTCAAATGAATGGTTCATGGAGTTGATCAGTTAGTGAATTTGCCCCCTAGTCAGATCTTCCAGATTTATTTACAATTCATCCCAAACTCAAATACAGCTAGCAAAGTCTTCTGATTCTGCTTGTCACATGGGATCTCTATGAACACACCTTCCTAAATCCCCTTCTTCCTATGTGGCCAATACCAACAAATTATGTTCAAGTTGTGGCAACATCATTCCACCATTTAGTATATTTATTAGCAGCCTGTATCAGATCCCCTAATCATCAGATATGTAACCACAGCAGATTGTGGTATATTAAATTTAAACTTGGACACCTGATTCCAAAAACAAGGGTATCAATATGAAGTTGGTCCTCTATCCAATAGATGTTGGGTCATTTTGGTAGGATCTGCTTATATTTATATATATATGCAAGTAGTGTCAGACTGGGTGTCCAGGGGGCCACCACCCTCACCCCCTTTGTGAACTCCTGCTGACCCCCCCCATCCGAGTGCTCCAACGCATACCTCCTCTTTCCTCCTGGGCCCATTGCTCTCAATCTGCGGGGGAGGGGGGCACAGACCTTGATGCAGATCTCAGACAGCAAAGGTTCCCACAGCAGGCATTTGGGGGTCCATAGACCCTGTCCATCAGGGACCGAGGAAAACAGCTGTCCTGAGTCGGCGACCCTGTATTCAAGAGGTTGAGAACTGGATGATTAAGCCTGTCTGGCATTAGTGGTTCAATGTATCCCATGGGCTGTCAGGTTTTTGCGCAGACCAGTCAAGTTCTTCTATTTCCATCTCTAAAAACTAATAATATATGGATTTTACTTTGTGCTCTGGGTTATTATTCTGTTGAAACAGGACAAAACCTTCCCCAAACTGTTGCCACAAAGTAGGAAGCAACTAAATATCAAGAATGCCATTGGATGATGTAGAGGCAGGTGTGTTGGCAATGATCATTATGGCTTAATTAATAATTAGAAGCAATGGCCACAGACTTGTCCAGAGTGTAGCAGCTGTCTCACCATTACTAGATCTATCCCGGCATGTAGATCACATGTTGAGATCTTTATTTTAACGTTGCCAGATCATTGGAAAAAGTTAATTTGCATGTTGATTCCTCATCCTCAGGTGCTGATATCAGTTGAGAGCTCAGGAAGATCAGCATGGACCATGTTGTCTTCAATTCTTCTCAATAGAAGATCCAAGTCGCACAGATTATGTGAAATAACTAGAGGTTACTGTCCCCTCAACAAAGTCATTTTAGGACACATTAAACTTTGGGAATAAGACATTCTTCTGAAATGTACTGAAATTATTTATTGGTCATTGCCGCAATGGGCTCCCCAGTTCCAGGCATGGATGGGGTGTACATGGGATTAGAGGTGCGCACCCTGATAAGATGGAACATATGTTATAATCATGGAGGGAATAGAATGAGCGGTGCACAATATGGCGCAAAGAAAGAGAAAGGATCGGCAGTGCAAACCCAAGTGGTTCTACTAAATCGGCAGGTTAAACCGATGCTCCAGGGAGACACCAGGGAGGTGACAGGGGATAATCTAAGTTGTATAATACAACAGCAATTTCATTACAATGATGCCGTAACCTTTTTAACACAAACAAAATCTTCAGGGACTGTAAAATAAATCAAGAAAACTAAAATGCAATTACATGTTTTTCGGCTTGCTTATTGTTTTCAGCCAATGTGCAATCTGCCAATCTGAAAATTAAACAGAGGCTCAAAGGAATATGGAAACATATTTATGACGACTGGAACTTTTTTTTTTAAGGTTGCAAAAAATAATTGTAAAAATATCTGTTCAATGGATTTTACAAAGTGACATTTAGAGGCTCTAGCTGAAGAACTCTGTAATATGGCTACATGAAGCTTCATTTAAATAAGGCTAAACAGTGCCACATAAAGGTTAGATGGAGCTGCATAAATGTAAGGATAATGCAGCCACATAAAAGTAAGGCTACATAGAGATGCATAGAATTTTGACTAGATGAAGCAAATTAAAAGAAAGGCTTAGATGGAGCCAGATAAATGTAAGGCTGGATGGAGTCACATCAAAGTAAGGCTGGAAGGAGCCACTTAAGGCTAAGGCCACACTAGGCGATAGCGCCGCGATTTGACTCGCGGCGACTTTTCGCCGCGACTTTTAAGCCGCAATCGCTGGGGAAACTTTTGCGCTGGCGTCTATGGGGAATCGCGAAAAATCGCCAGCGTAAAAACACACGCGGCGATCTTTTCTCTACTATCGCTCGAAATTGCCTCGCTAGGCGATTTCGAGCGACAATAGAAAAAAGATCGCCGCGTGTGTTTTTACGCTGGCGATTCCCCATAGACGCCAGCGCAAAAGTTTCCCCAGCGATTGCGGCTTAAAAGTCGCGGCGAAAAGTCGCCGCGAGTCAAATCGCGGCGCTATCGCCTAGTGTGGCCTTAGCCTAAATGTAAGACTGTATGGGGCCACATTAATGTAAGGCTGGATGGAAGGAACCACATAAATGTAAGGCTGGATGGAGCAACATAAATGTAAAACTGTATAGAACCACGTAAATGTAAGGCTGGATGGAACCATTTAAATGTATGGCTGGATGGAGCCACGTAAATGTAAGGCTGGATGGAGCCACGTAAATGTAAGGCTGGGTGGAGCCACGTAAATGTAAGGCTGGAGGGAACCATGTAAATGTAGGACTCGATGGAGCCACGTAAAAGTAAGGCTGTATGGAACGATGTAAATGTAAGGCTGGATGGAACCACATAAATGTAAGGCTGGCTGGAGTCACATAAAAGTAAGGCTGGATGGAGCCACATAAATGTAAAACTGTATGGAACGATGTAAATGTAGGGTTGGATGGAACAATGTAAATGTAAGGCTGGATGGAGCCACATAAATGTAAGACAGGATGGAGCTACATAACTGTACAGCTGGATGGAGGCACACAAATGTAAGGCTTGATGGAGCCACATAAAAGTAAGGTTGCCTGGCTAGGGAATCTACCTCTATTGCAAAGAAAGCCCTACTATATAGATCCCAGCAAATCTTTGATAAAAACAGTAAAACACTGGCCTCCCTAGCTAAACAACAGCAACCTTCCACCCGCCCCTTCCCCGCCAGAGACTGAACCCTTGGCCATTATGATAAGGGGATGCCCAACTATCAAGGTGCTTCAATTCACCAACTTCAAGGAGAACGTGTCCCTCTTCGCTGAGGATATATTAATATACCAAGCGGACCCCCTAGAATCCCTCTCCACTCTCCTAACCACTGTCCAGGACTTTGGCAAATATTCTAGACTCCATATTAATTGGGGCAAACCATAATTATTTTTATTGATCCCACTCGTCAAACACCACTCCCCCCAAAGGCACAATTGAAGTGGGTCACATCATTCAAGTACCTGGGGATATGGACCTGGACCCCCAACTTTTCTTACAACTCGACCTAGTCCCAATAATTGGTCTCAAACCCTCAAAAACTGGGCCAAGTTACTGCTTACACTATGGGTGAAGAGTGAATATTATGATATATCTCCTCAAGTTTCTCTGTATATTCCAGAACACTCTGTTCACTACACCTCGATTGTTCATTAAAAAATGAAATAGAATCATAACTCCATTGATCTGGTCTAACAGTAACCCTCGCATTTCCTGGACAAGACTAACAGCAGCCATTGAAAAAGGGGACCTGGCCCTTCCACACTTCTATTTCTATTACCTCTCAAATCTACTACATACACTGGGGATTTTCTCCCAACCTCTACAATTCTAACACAGTACTCCAAGAATCCATCCTCCATTCAATAAAAAGCTTAGGAGTTTACCCCTACAGTCACCACTCAGATGACACCTTACCGGACACCCTACTGATTTTGCACTATAGTCTATGGCTTTGAAAATCCTGCACCATCCATTGCCACTTCTCTTACTCCATTTCCCAATTTGGGACAACTGGCTCCTACCCAATCTACATGAACTCAAGATTTTATTTACTGTCCTTGGCTGGTCGTTAAAAGACTCTCTGAGTTGTCAATAGAAAGAAAGAGGCTGCTCTGATGTTCTTCTGCTTGACTACTTGGTGGTCAGACTGGTTGGAAAATGACCAGCAGGTGGCGCTGTTGTAACAAAATTCATTCATATTATCAGTACATGTATCCCTTAGAGCAGTGATACCCAACCAGTAGCTCGTGAGCAACATGTTGCTCTCCAACCTCTTGGATGTTGCTCCCAGTAGGTGATTATTTTTGAATTCCTGGCTTGGAGGCAAGTTTTGGTTGTATAAAAACCAGGTGTACTGCCAAACAGAGCCTCAATTTAGATTTACAATCCTCATAGGGGCTACTATATGGCCAATCACAGCCCTTATTTGGCACGCCAAGAACATTTTTCATGCTTGCGTTGCTCCCCAACTCCTTTTACTTCTGAATGTTGCTCACTGGTTCAAAAGGTTGGGGATCCCTGCCTTAGAGGGATACTGTCAAGGGAAAACATGTTTTTTTTCAAAATGAATCAGTTAATAGTGCTGCTCCAGCAGAATTCTGCACTGAAATTCATTTCTCAAAAGAGCAAACAGATTTTTTTATATTCAATTTTGAAATATGACATGGGGCTAGACATATTGTCAATTTCCCAGCTGCCCCCAGTCATGTGACTTGTGCTCTGATAAACGTCAATCACTCTTTACTGCTGTACTGAAAGTTGGGTGATATCCACCCCCTCAGCAGCCAAACAAAAGAACAATGGGAAGGTAACCAGATAGCAGCTCCCTAACACAAGATAACAGCTGTCTGGTAGGTCTAAGAACAACACTCAATAGTAAAAACCCATGTCCCACTGAGACACATTCAGTTACATTGAGAAGGAAAAACAGCAGCCTGCCAGAAAGCATTTCTCTCCTAAAGTGCAGGCACAAGTCACATGACCAGGGGCAGCTGGGAAATTGACAATATGTCTAGCCCCATGTCAGATTTCAAAATTGAATATAAAAAAATCTGTTTGCTCTTTTGAGAAATGGATTTCAGTGCAGAATTCTGCTGGAGCAGCATTGTTAACTGATGCGTTTTGAAAAAAAACATGTTTTCCGATGACAGGATCCCTTTAATATCTTGGCATAAAAACAAAATAAATAATGAACGTACATTGCAAAATATCTTATAATAGCACTCTCTGCAATAATACATTCACTTATTTCAAAGGTTTAAGAGCTATACACATATATTTGCAGTGTGGCATGGGGAATTATTCTCTATGCAAATGACACTCTATTTATAGAAAATAAAAGAAAAGCAGCGCCAGCCACACGGCATTCACGTGAGAGACTGTTTCCACTCAGTTTCTCTGCAGAATGTTCTTCTGTGTTTACCGTGGCTGCAAATGTGTCACACATACGGGGAGACAAGGGCGTTTGTAGGACATGGGTTCTGTTCTAGTTGGTAACCAGTGATCATTGTCAGTAGTCTCACCGCCTACACTGGGTCACCCTGGCACAAGCAAGAGAATAATGATCACCAGAGCCCAACCAGCAGTGATGCCAGGGGCCCACCAATAACCTCAGTCCATAGACTCTATGATTCTCTCTCTCCTAGTAACCTCTTTATTGTCCTAGTCTCTTTTATTTACATACAGCTGTCTGTCCTCCCATCTATTTGGTCTTTTTGTTCCTGTGCAGAACTAGAACAGACCAAAGGATTAGGGAACAGCTGGGCCACCTGGGAGTTTGCCTGGTATCCGGGTGGGCACGTTCTGCCTTAAGGTGGCCAAAAGAGCGGATCTCTCCCCAATATGCCCACTCAAGGTTTGCTGATCCGATTGTGGGACCAACAATCGGATCATAACAAAGGGTAAACGGGCGGTCGGATCGCAGGACTGCATCAATGAACAGAAGCAGCCGCGATCAGACGGGATTTTCAGTCCTGTCCGATTGACATCTGGCCAAGTTACGGCCAGATATCGATTGGGAAAGCCCGTCGGATGGCCCCATACATGGGCCAATAAGCTGCCGACGCGGTCTGTCGGCAGCTTTTATCAGCCCGTGTGGCCACCTTAATTCCTGAAGTTTAGGGAGAAGCCGAAAATGATTTTATTGGGACTCCGTAACCCTTAGTTACACCACCATGGGCCGTTGCTCTGCTTTGTTGCAGTGTTCTTGCATCACACATTGTGGCGTCCCTGCTTGTACTTTTGTGAGTATATGATATCAGCTGCCTTAGTTGGATTCCGATAGCATACCTCCTAACATATTAGAGATATAAAGAGGGACAAAAATATTTTGACCACACCCATTTTTGCTGCCACCCCCCCTAATTACCATGTCCATTTTACCAAATTTGGCAGGTTATGAAAGTTTGAAGACATTTCTGTGGTTTTTATGTGTTATTACAGTTTTGCTAATGAAGGTGAATTGCCCTTTAAGCTGCAAGTCACAGTTTCCCCAAGAGACCTGCTTTTCTTAAATCTTACAAACGTATCTATTCTGTGCTCTCTGCCAAAAGCCAATTAAGTTAGAAACTTTGTATCTTTTTCTGGCTGTTCAGTGCAGGAGATTAAAGAGAAAGTCGGGACATTTCAGTAACAATCCAGGACTGCAGGTTGAGCTGTCAAAAGCGAGACTGTCCCGCTTAAAACGGGACAGTTGGGAGGTATGCATTAGAACCTTGTAATAGTTTTGCTTTGTATATGCCATGAGCAGTTCACTACTGTCTGGTTTGCAGGAGCAGTCAAAACAAATTAGCAGTCGGGGGGGGGGTATACTGCTCCTTTAATTGCAGATAAGCTACTTGGAAGGTAGGGGTGGTTAATTAAATGCTGTAGGTGTAGTTAATTTCTTATTTAATTATGTTTTAATTCTGCCCAGAGAAGCAGTGAGGCCCTAATAAAGAGCAATTTCAACATATATCGGTAAAACCTCAACCTCTGGATATGTTGGGGGCCCTAAACTAAATTTGTTGTTGGGCCCAGTAACCTCTAGTTATGCCAACGATTCTGTCCTATCAGCTGTCGGGAGGGCGGGGATAACCCATGGGTCCTGCCATAACCAGGAGAGGAAAATGTCATTGTGCAGGATTTCCCCTTTATAGGGTGTGAGCGAGGCCTGGGTATCTGATTCATGTTAATTCAGGCGGGCTCCTAACATGGCTTTCCAAGGGCTGACAGATTTACAGCAGATATCGTCCAATCAGTGTCACAGTCACTCACTGTTATTCGAGGGCTGCAGTTGTGCAGAAGATAAATAAGAGAGAGCTCAGTGAATGCCATGGCCCTGCTTTCCCAATCCAAAGCTCAATATACATTTTACTCTCCTGATAAAACGGCCTGTGTTCCATTAAAATATATTATTGCTCATTGCTCTTGCCCATTTAAACAGCTCGATTTCCCCCCTGTCACCTGATGATAATAATAATAATGCTGCAACAGTGACATCTCCTGGACAAGTGAGGAACTACATCAGCTGTGGTTTATTTTGACACTGGTTATATTCTTACCTGACTCTGTTATATGGGAGGGGGGAGCATGTCTGTCATTTATAAGACCCCACTGAAGCACCTGCCTCTGACACTTATGGGGCCCATTTACCAGCAAAGGAGTAAAATTGCATCGGTGCAGGTGCCGTTAGCAACTATTTCAATCTTTGCTTTCATTTTAAAGGACAAGTCAGCTGAAATTACTGAGAGTTGTAAATGTGTTAGACGCCCCCGTCCCCTTGAATTTAATCAGTTTAAATACAGGGCCAATGTTACTGTAGGTTTCATACATGTCCCTATCCCAGGGGTCCCTTCTCTGAACCACCAGCTTCCATTTAAGCATCTCTTGCAATCCCCCCTGAATTAAATTTGTACTTTATTGTATTAGACTGTTATAGACTCGTTTGATTGGTTGCTATGAGTGGGGGTAATTTGGCAATTGTAACGCTTCTTCTTGTCTAATGGCATTATTACAGCCTTGCCCCAAATCTCCTCCTAACTGGCCTTCAGACTGGGCCCCTTAGCTCATAAGAAGGTTACAGATATATAGAAACATTGGGGTAACAGTCACCCTGCTATAGTTCCAGGGGTACCCAGGGCACAAATAAGCACTCACCCCAAATCTCCCCCTAACTGGCCTTCAGGCTGGGCCCCCTTAGCTCATAACAAGGTTACAGATATATAGAAACATAAGTTATAGGGGTACTCAGGGAAGTACATAAATACTCACCGTAACTGTTGTGGCACTTTTGTTCCTAAAAGGGTTAATAATTTACCTGTGGAGTATCCAGGGCAGCAAAGCTCTCACCCTAATTGACAAACAGACCTGGCTACTCCTATAGGACACAGCCCTTTGTTTGTGACATTATACAGACATTATTATTATTATGTTCAGGTCCAGACTGTGATTCAAAACAGGACCTGGCAAATAAAGGGCACAGAGGCCCAAACAGCTCTATATCAGCCCAATAACCAGTGAGTTTCTATGGCGGCTTGTGTGAGAAATCTGCACGGGTTACAGTAAGTGGCTGTGCAAATCTCTCTCATATAATACACAAGAGCCATGAATATCCTGTAAATTATATATCTAACTGTGCTTAGTGATGTCATCGGTTATACTCAGACCTTAATGATGTCATTTCTGTCACATGACTCAATGAAACTTATGTTTTATAATGAATTAAGTACCCTAGTTGCAAAATATCAGGATATTAGAAGTCACCTTCGGCCTCGTGTTTTTATATGGTCATGAAACTCCTCTGTAACTTATAATATCCTTATATTTTAAAGAGGGGCTACTTTATTCACCATTGCTTTACACTGAAATGGACAATTAAAAGATCAGCCACAGACCTATCGGACATGGATCTTGTCGTTAAAGGGCATGTCGACCCCAAAATAAAAATGTGCCTTATAAAACAAAAAATAATTCTAAGCAACTTAAAGGGGTTGTTCACCTTTGAGCTAACTGGGAGTAGGATGTAGAGAGTAATATTCTTAGACAATTGGTTTTAAAGTTTTATTATTTTATTCAGCAGCTCTCCAGTTTGCAATTTCAGCATCTGGTAACCAGGGTCAAAGTTACCAAAGCAACCCATGCATCGATTTGAATAAGAGACTGGAACACGAATAGGAGGGGGACGGATTAGAAAGATGACTACAGAGCATTTGTTTTAGATGGGGTCAGTGACCCCAATTTGAAATCTGGAAAGAGTCAGAATAAGAAGGCAAACAAATAAACTATAAAAGATGAATAATGAAGACCAATTGAAAAGCTGCTTCGAACAGGCCATTCTATAACATAATTAACCTAAAGGTGAACCACCTCTTTAACAAACCAAAAATGTCAGTGCTTTGAAAGTTATTTGTGAAAATAATTGAAAATTGGTTACTTTTTAAACAATGTTGCAAACATCTTCGTTCCCCAGCAAAGACAACTGCCTTGTCTTGCATTGTATCAACAGTCTGAACCACCAGTGCAGAGAATAGAAAGGGACAAACACTGCTTTCAATAGCATTACGTATACATTTAACATATCTAATGTGTAATGAATGTATATTGCAAAGTTTCTTAGAATGTTTTAATTCAATTTTTATTTTTGGGCTGACAATCCCTTTAAGTGCGACACAACCTCCTGCAGCTTTCTAATTACCCAGATATTTCATTTAGAAACCAGATGAGGAATGACAGCTTAATTTTCCAATTAGAAACGTTAAATAGTCATAAATATGATAGATGACTTCCAGTAGGACCAATCAGTATCAGCAGTTAAGGAAACACCCATTTCCAGCACTTGCAATAAATATTGTCTGAGGATGAGAAATAATAGCAATTTGGGGGGGATAAGTATAAGGGATAAGGAAAAGTAAACCTTTAAAATAAGTGAAGGTAAAATTGCTGAGGGGGCTATTCTAAGACATTTTGCCATGCACATTATTTATTTTGTTTTTATTCCAAGATATTAAGGGATACATGTACTGTTAATATGAATGAATTTTGTTACAACAGCACCACCTGCTGGTCATTTTCCCACCAGTCTGACCACCAAGTAGTCAAGGAAGTTGTCAGGAGAAAGAAAGAGGCTGCTCTGATGTTCTTCTGCTTAGGAAATATTAAAAACCTCTCTCAAATATTTCTAAGGGCTCTTACTGACGATTGGTTGAAGCTGTGCTCCGCTGCATTCTGTTTTTCTACGTTCAGCCGCAGGGGAGCGCAGGAATAGACGCATTATGTTTTTTCCAATGGGGCTGTACTCACACATGCGCGTGTAGGCGCCGAACGCAGGTTGAGATGCAACATGCTGCATTTTTCCTGCGTTCGGCGTAGTACAGCTCCATTGGAAAAAACATAATGCGACTATTCCTGTGCTCCCCTGCGGCTGAACGCAGGAAAACAGAACGCAGGGGAGCGCAGCTACAACCGCTCGTCAGTAAGAGCCCTTAAGCAGAAGAACATCAGAGCAGCTTTTTTCTTTCTCCTGACAAGCCATAAACCTTGAGAATATGTTAGATTAGGGTGTAACTGGAGGCCTGTGGTCCTTTAACAGATATTTAACATGCATTTATTAATAAGATACATTATGTGTATGTGCTTGCTATGTATATGAAACATACCCTCTAGTAAAACGGTGCATTAGAAGGCACCATTACATGTAATAAAGGAACAGTTCAGTGTAAAAATAAAAACTGGGTAAATATATAGACTGTGAAAAATAAAAAATGTTTCTAATGTAGTTAGTTAGCCAAAAATGTAATATATAAAGTCTAGAGTGACTGGATGTGTAACATAATAGCCAGAACACTACTTCCTGCTTTTCAGCTCTCTAACTCTGAGTTAGTCAGCGACTTGAAGGGGGGCCACATGGGACATAACTGTTCAGTGAGTTTGTAATTGATCCTCAGCATTCAGCTCAGATTCAAAAGTAAACTGTTATGACCCATGTGGCCCCTCCTCAAGTCTCTGATTGGTTGCTGCCTGGTAACCAATCAGTGGAAAACAAATGGGCTGAAAAGCAGGAAGTAGTGTTCTGGCTATTATGTGAGACTTCCAGTCACTCCAGCCTTTATACATTACATTTTTGGCTAACTAACTATATTAGAAACATTTTTTATTTTGCACAGTCTGTATATTTACCCAGTTTTTATTTTTACACTGAACAATTCCTTTAAGGTTTAATTTTTCCCGCTGCAAGTCTCAATAATTGGTGGTCTCCTCTTAATATGCATCCTAATTACAGAAAACATGGGTGTGAATCAAGATGTCAAATTAATCAACTAAATGTATCAATTTAGAACAGTATACAGAGTGGGCAAACCCCCTCCTAAAGCTGCTTTATAAAGACATAAGAAGGTGAAGGGGCTGTTCACTTTTAAATGGACTTTCAGTATGATGTAGAGAGTGATATTCTGAAACAATTTCCAATCGATTTTCAGGTTTTATTTGTGTTTTTTCCATTATTTAGCTTTTAATTCAGCAGCTCCCCAGTTTGCAATTTCAGCAGTCTGATTGATGGGGTCCAAATTACCCTAGCAACCATGCATTGATTTGAAAAAGATACTGGAATATGAATAGGAGAGGCCTGAATAGAAAGATGAGTAATAAAAAGTAGCAATAACAAAACATTTGTAGCCTTACAGAGCATTTGTTTTTTAGATGAGGTCAATTAGCCCCATTTGAAAGCTGGCAAAAAGTAGAAAAAGGAAAATAATTCAAAAACTATAAAAAACTAAAATCATGAAGACCAATTGAAAATTTACTTAGAATTAGCCATTGTATATACGAAAAATTAGCTCAAGTGTAAACCACCCTTTAAACTTCAATATTAGAAAAATGGCCACAAATAGAAGGTACAGGTATGGGTCCTGTTCTCCAGAATGCTCGGGACCTGGGGTTTTCCGGATAACGGACCTTTCCATAATTTGGATCTTCATACCTTAATTCTACTAGAAAATCATGTAAACATTAAAAAAAAAAAACAATAGGCTGGTTTTGCTTCCAATAAGGATTAATTATATCTTAGTTTAGATTAACTACAAGCTACTGTTTTATTATTACAGAGAAAAGGAAATCATTTTAAAAAATTTGGGGTCTATGGGAGACAGCCTTTCTGTAATTCGGAGCTTTCTGGGTAACTGGTTTCTGGATAACTGATCCCATACCTAAGGCTGCGGCCCTGGGAAAAAAAAAACATTCAGAAATTGATTTTGATCAAATAGGTTTTGTGAAATCTGCAATTGGAAAGTTTATAACTCAATGAATTAGTGAGAAATGTTTAGTGAATGGGACCCTCTTTAAAGGCCACTGGATGTACAAAGAGTGAAAGTGTTTGCATACTGAAAGCTTGTGTTTGTCGTGTTGTATTGTGGAAAGGAGACTTCAATTCAGGTAGGCAAATAATATTTTATATTACCCTGTAAATGTACAATGCATAGAAAAATAGTTACAATATAGAATTAGAAAAAAAAGGGTATTTTTACAAATGGAGGTGCATAAACCAGGGCTACATATAAGCTTAAAGGGAGAGTAAAACAAAGACGTACTTACATAGAAGCTTGTTATATCATGTATAAGGGAGGATGACAAGTTTATCCTCACCACTCCTATGGCATGTAAAATGCAATCTAGCAGTAAATGAGGAAATGGCAACGATCCCAGGGGAGAGAGAGAGATTCAGGTTTTCCCAAGGATCCTAAAGACAAGGGGCTTATTAAACAGAACAAAAAAATTAAAGTAGAATTTAAAGTCACTTTCAGCACACCCACTGAACTATCCACAATTTCATGCAATATCAGAGAGTGCTTTAAGGCATGGGTGGGATTTAGAGGCAATTACATGTACGGTAACATTAAACAATCTCTTCAAAGGGGAACTCCACAAAAACATAACTTAAAGGGATACGGTCATGGGAAAAAAAAAATTTTTCAAAATGAATCAGTCAATAGTGCTGCTCCAGCAGAATTCTGCACTGAAATCCTTTTCTCAAAAGAGCAAACAGATTTTTTTATATTCAATTTTGAAATCTGACATGGGGCTAGACATATTGTCAATTTCCCAGCTGCCCCAAGTCATGTGACTTGTGCCTGCACTTTAGGAGAGAACTGCTTTCTGTTTGCTCTTTCGAGAAATGGATTTCAGTGCAGTATTCTGCTGGTCCAAATGACCCTAGCAACTACACACAGATTTGAATAAGAAAGTGGAATATCAACAGGAAAGGGACTGAATAGGGGGATGATAAAGTAGCAACAACAATACAGTTGTTTAGAATTAGCCATTCTAATTTGAATAAGAGACTGGAATATGAATAGAAAGATGGACAGAAAGAGGTGTAAAGAAAAATGCACTTGTAGCCTTACAGAGCATTTGTTTTCAGATGGGGTCAGCGACCCCCATTTGAAAGCTGGAAAGAGTCAAATGAAGAAGGGTAATAATCAAAATATTAAAAAAAATGAAGACCAATTGAAAAGTTTCTTAGAATTGGCCATTCTATAACACAGTGAACTTGAACCAACCCTTTAACGCAAATCCTAGAAACTGCATTTTTGCCATGAACTTTTTCCCCCAGCTTTCAATATATTAGCAGTTTTTACACCCCAAACACAATCCATTTCCTACAGCACCACCTCTTGTACACAGAAAATGAAAAGGGTAGTTCACCTTTAAATTAACTTTGAAGTATGATGTGGCCTTAATATTCGGAGACAATCTGCAATTGGTCTTTTTTGTGGTTTTTGAAATAAGTGCCTTTTTGTTTAGCAGCTCTGCAGTTTGGAATTTCAGCAACTAGTCCAATATCATCTAGTGGTTTGAATGAGAGACTGAAAGGGGAATAGGAGAAGAGCTGAATATAAAGATATAGAACATAAACTAATAAAGTTGTAGCCTCAGAAGTGGAAGGCAAATATCTTAAAAACATAATCGAGACCAAGTTAAAATGTGCAAAGAATAGGCCATTCTAGAACATACGAAAAGTTAACGTAAAAGTGATATACCTTTAAGTTAGTGATAATCAGTGGATTAAGGGGAAGTTAACCATAGAAAAACTGTAATATCAACAATACTTTCTACCTCTAGAGCAGGGATCCCCAACTTTTTTTTTGTGAGCCACATTCAAATGTAAAAAGTTTTGGAGCGCTGTGCCACCATCATGACTCAATTTTCCAAGTTTTTTTTTTTGACCGCACATGGGCCACCACATGTTTAGTATAATACATTTTCAAACTTACTATAGTGCACAAGGACTGGCGCAAGAAATATCTGGGGAACCCAGGGGGTTATGTACTAAACTCCGAATGCCAAAAACCTGTTTCAAAAATACATGTTTTTTACTATAAAAGCCAAATTTTTAGTAGGGGAAAAAAAAATAAGATTTTTTTGGGATTTATTATACCCAGAGGATGGAATAAGTCAAAATCCGAAAATCTGGCATCTCAGACCTGCCGAGGTTGCATATACAGTAAGTCAATGGGAAAAGTTCCAGATATATTTTAATCTGTGCTGGGTTTTGTGCAACAATCCGAAGATTTGTGATTTTCGAGCAAAAATCAGGGGAAAATCTGTATTTTTTGGGGGGGTTTTCTCCGCAAAAGATTTTTGAGGAAAGTGAATCGATAAATAAGGAGAAAAAACCCATACAGGTTCGGTCAAAGTTGTTTTCAGAAAATATTGAGAAAAATTAAGACTTTGATAAATGGGCCTTTACGTGAAGATGGCAGTGCACCGATATAAAGTACCCCAAATTGATACATTTCTCACTCCAAAAAAACAAATAAAACTCACAACATCTTCTTTTCTAGTAGAAAGGGTCAGAGACAAAAGCTACCAAAGTTTCTGTAAAGATAGACATATTAAATAACTGTGCTCCAAATAGTAAATACCGCCAATACATTATGCCAATGACTGCAATCTAATATATAATGTATCAAGTTGCCCTCTGAACAAAAGAAAGATTTGAATGACAAAACATTGAATAAGCAATAAGCTAGACCTGCTCGTATTTTTCGTAAAAAAATTAGAAATGCACACAAAGGCCAACGGGAAAAAAATATGTATATTCACTTGAAATGGCAAAAAAAAACCTTTTACAAGGAAAGGAGGTTTAGGCAACATATTGAAGCAGTTTATTTTTACTGCCCTCTGTAATGTTCCAGCATCTGTAGGACAATATTCAAAAATATATACAAGTATTGTATAGTCAACAGTAAGCAAATAGTCCAAATACTCACGAAACAAAAAAACAAAATAAAAAATAATATTAGGAGGGAAGTGTGAAGGGACAACCAGTTTTAAACCAAAATCATAAAGGTTGTAGCTTCCAAAAATGTATAAAAAAAAATCAATATTTCTCTCTTCATACTTGCCTAAAATCCCTAAAACTTGCCCTATCAGTTTATTGGTTGGCTGGGGTGCCTGTCTGAAGTCTGCCTTTGATTTGAGACCAAGAAAAACATCTGCTCTGTTCTACTAGGCGTGAGCGGTTATTTCTAGCTCAAAGAGTTGCTCATTGGTTAGAACTTTGTTCTGATGGACACGATGTTTTTGAAATTCCGCAGATGCAGGAGGGATACCCATCACATGCCCCAGATCTGACAAATTGGGGTGAGCTATAGAAATCTCAGAATCTGTATTATGCTAATTAAAGGACCAGTAACATCAATTTTTTTTTAATTCGTTAGTATACAACGAAAAAAAAAAACCACAGACAAATTAAACTTTGAAATCGCTAAGTCTTTATTAAGAAATAACTTCCTCTTCAGTAAAGGCAATCCATCGTGCAGTACTCGATTTCTCCTCCCTGCCTTCCTTATAGGAGATAACCAGGGAGGAGAAATCGAGCAGCGCACGATGGATCGTCTTTTCTCAAAAGGAGGCAAGTGGAGTTTCGGTAAGTTATTACTTAATAAAGACTTAGCGATTTTAGTTTCATTTGTCTGTGTTTTTTTTCGTTGTATCCCAACGAATTTAAATTTTTTTTTATGTTACTGGTCCTTTTAAAGGGGCTGTTCACCAAAAATGTTTTCAATTGAGTTGTTTTAACGATTATTCATCAAATATAAAGACTTTTTCCAATTGCTTTACATTTTTTAGTTATCGTTTTTCCGAAATCGTTTCTGTCTCTGGTCTGGCAGCTCAGTAATTCAGGCGCAGATTCTGAATGGTTAAAATTTTTGCAACATTGAGTTGATACATTTCTCAGCAGCATCTCTGGAGTATTAGCAACTATTGTATCAATTCTAACATCTGCCTTTAATGAAACTCGGGGATTGTGCTCAGCAGGGACAAAGATAAGAAATGTATCAATTCAATGTATAAATTTAGTTTACGGGGTCTCCGACCCCCCTGCCAGAGCTGCTTTAGAAGGTGAAAAAAAAAAATCAGACTTTACAATTCAATATTAGAAAAATGGTCCCACATATACATATAAAATAGAATGTAATTGGAAAAAGTCTTTATTTCTGGTGATCTATCTAAAAAAAAAAAAATTTGGGAAGGTGAACAACCCCTTTGATACATACAAATAAAACCCCACAGGAGCCTTTGGGATCAGAACGGGCTTTATAATGAAGATGATTTTTGTGGAGAAGGCTTAAGCTCATTAGAAAGAGTTGAGCTCATTAAGTTCATGTTGAATATAAGCCATGCTTCATGAACAAAGGTAACTGTAAACAAATGTTACAAGATCCAAGTGTAATGAAGTCCAAGTCTCTTTCAAAAAAAAAACCCCCAAAATAATCATGCCTTTTAGTGTGAGGTCTGCAAATAAAAAGGCATCAGAATCCAATAAAGGAGGACCAATGCACAGATGGAAAGTATCAGTTTGAGTTCCTGCAGAGCCCAATTATTATTTTTGAAGAGAAGCGGTAGCCAGTGTGACTGCTGTCATAGGCTGCCCAATGCTGTGTAATTGCATCTTCGCCATTTTCTTTTGTTCACATTCTGCCACCAGCCGACTCAGTTCTGCTGCGCTGTAGCCAATTAGGGTCTTGAGATCACAAACAAACTTATAAACAAACCTCTTTCCTTGAACTTTACAGATCATGTCACCGTCATAGTAATACCTACACAGAAAACAAAAACAAATACAATAGTTTTGTTCTTCATAGTGGAACTTTAGGACCCTCCAACCCCTCTGTGTGCGCGCTTAACTGTAATCTACAATTACCAATTATAGAATAAAATTATTATTACAAATAATAACTAGGGAGGCCTTTTTCAGCAGGATTTGGATTCGGCCGAACCAGGAAGGGAAATCCCATGACTTTTTGTCACAAAACAAGGAAGAAAAAACAGTTTTCCCCTTCCCACCCCTATTTTGCATATACAAATTAGAAATTGGTTCGGTATTTGCCGAATCTTTCGCAAAGGATTGGGGGGGTTCAGCCGAATCCAAAATAGTGAATTTGGTGCATCCTTAATAATAATAATAACTAGGGATTCACCGAATCCAGGATTCAGATCGGGGTTCGGCCTTTTTGAGCAGGATTCGAATTCGGCCGAATACTTCTGCCTGGCCGAATCAAATCCAAATTTGCATATGCAAATTAGGGGCGGGAAGGGAAATCCCACGACTTTTTGTCACAAAACAAGGAAGAAAAACATGTTTCCCTCTTCCCACCCCTAATTTGAGTAAGCAAATTAGGATTCGGTTCGGTATTTGGTCGAATCTTTCTCAAAGGATTGGTGGGTTTGGCCGAATCCAAAATAGTGGATTCGGTGCATCCCTAATAATAACCTTATTTACTTCCTTTTCAGCTTTTTGTTTCCCTTGCATAAATATTTAAAGCTTTGGATCCTACCGTAAAGCACGGCTAAGTTTTTCATAATTCATGGTGGGCTTGTTTTTTCGCTGTCCCCATTTTTGTGCTACCAATTCTGGCTGGTTTAATTTGAATTCTCCTTCATCACCAACCCATGAAATACAGTCTCTAGCGTCTTTGTCAGTGAGCAATTCTAGAAGAAACTGCCATAGCTGGATCTGCCCATTGTTCCCTGTAAAAAAAAAAAAAGTATATGCATGATATTCGTACACACCCACATATATATGGAAATAGCACATCTGATTTTGCAGATTTGTAGAGAAACAAATGGTGATGGTGCTCATGACCAGTTCCCAATTGGTGTCTTATATAATTGGCTAGCCTGCTGACCAATCATTTTGATAAAGGATCACGTTTGCAAGATAGCAGTCTATGTGGGTTATGTAATACAAGACACTAAGGGGCAGATTTATCAAGTTTTTTTAAATAAAATTTTAATACGATTTGAGATTGATCATAATCTGGCCCTTCAAATTCGAGTATTCGCCACCTAAAGCCTGCTGAATTGCTGTTTGAGTCAATGGGAGACACCCAGGGATCAATCTGCAGTTGTTTGCTGCCTTACTGACAGTCGAGGGGGTTTTTTTCAGAGAAAAAACTTGAATCGGGTTTTTTAAATTCAAATAAAATTTGATTTGAGTTTGCAGGTAGATTTAATCCACCAGAGTTTTAAAAATTCTATTTTTTAAATAAATTTCGAGAGTTTTTAAAAACTCACATGAATTTAAAATTCGACCTTTGAAAAAAAATTTGCCTCTTTATATTAGATTGCTGTCATTGGCATAATATGGCAGTGCCAGATTTGCCATATCTTTAAATCATTAGTATTTGGGGCACAGCGATTAATTCTGACCCTTGCAATTGGAAAACAGTCTTTTTGAGTGAAATAACGTACCAATTTTGGGTACTTTATATCAGCGCACTGTCATTTTTACTTAGTTTCCCCAAGGATTTCTTGTGCCATAGTATATCTGTAAATGTATTATACTGCATAAGTGACGGCCAATGTGTGGCAAAAAAACAAAAATTTACTTGGAAAATCGAGACATGATGGTGGCACAGTGCTCCCAAACTCTTTTTACATTTGTTGAATATGGCTCATGGGATCCCTGCTCTAGAGGTAGAAAGTATAACTTAGAGGTAGATCACTTTTCGTATGTTCTAGCATGGCCTATTCTTTGCACATTTTACCTTGGTCTCTGTTATGTTTGTAAAATATTTTCCTTCCTCTTCTGAGGCTACAACTTAATTAGTTTGTATATCTTTATATTCGGTTCTTCTCCTATTCCTCTTTCAGTTTCTCATTCGAACTACTAGACCATATTGGACTACTTGCTGAAATTCCAAACTGCAGAGCTGCTGAACAAAAAGCCGCTTATTTCAAAAACCACAAAAAACATGAATTAGATATTCGACCGCTGATAAATGTGCCCCTAAGTCTATGAGTTACTGCTACTGGGCAAATTTACCGCCTTTTTACATATGGGTGTTTGTGTTAATGGTAAATACTGTACAATCTGTTTTGTGATTAATCGTGGGTAATACAATAATAGCTGCTTGCTTTAAGTCTGCTTTGAAGTGGACTCACACGTCTCTAAAACCTAATTGTCAATTACCTGTTCTGTTTCCTGGTGAACTTCGGTCTTCGCCAGAAATGCGCGGCGTCCTTTGTATTTTTGCTACTTTGGTTTGACTATTTATTACTTTAATGGTTGTTTGTGCGGTTGGTTGGATTGATGCTGGTATAATATGCACAGCTAAAAAAAAAAAAAAAATACATGTATGTAATTGTTTTCTCTATTAAACTATAAACCCCCAAACTGCTGAATTACAATAGCAGTTACAGACAGTAAGTACCATCATAAAGATGCATCAAATCCTTACAAAATGTCTAAATTGCACAAGGAAATGTTATCTTACGCTGATCAATGGTAACTGTTGCAATTTCGCCTCCCTGTTCCTGGCTCGCCAAAACATCTGGAAGAAAATTTAAATGAAGAAAAAAATGCTGCTTAGCCATTTACTAGGTTAAAATGACATTTCATTACTGGTAAAAAGAGAGAGCAGGGTATAAATAAGGAACTGGTGGATATCTACTTGAAGGGACCAAACTATTGTCATTTAAAAGTTTATTCTATTATTTATATAAACACAAAATTACATTACCAGAAAAAGGCATGTTTCACTCACTTACATGCCCTCATTCTAAATGAAAGCGTGTCAGTCCTACATATGAGGAGCACCTCACAGAACTTGTTTATTTTGGCTTCAACTTGAAGATTAGCTTTGCTGAAATTCAATTGATATGGTGGTAAGGTAACTCAGGGTTTCCTGGCAGTGACCCCAAACAAATTAGCAGCATGAATGATCAGATACTGGGATGGTTCTTACATTTCCTAAGAAGCTCCAAATGACTCCACAAAATTTCTCCTCTGGGGACTCTTTGGAAGAAGTCTTCTTGGCTAAGGTTGCAGAGTTCTCTTCCTGTTATACCGAGGGAGTTCACATTTATTTCAGTCAAACAGAATTCCTTCATTACCCAGAGCACCCAGTGAAGAACCTGATCAACAGACCATTGAAGTGGATCTGAAAATATACAAAAAAAATAAATAAAATAAGATTAGTCACAGTATCACAAAATTGCTGACAATTACTTTTGCAGTGCAGTTTGGAGGCAAACTGAATCCACCAAATCCCTTCTATATGTTTTCACATAATTTGGGTAAGCATTACAAGAAATTGATTTACATGTGTCCTGTAAAAAGAAATTTGAGATTTAAACTTTATCTTGTTTGTGGGCAACCGCAATTATTCAGTGCAGAAAAACAGAAGATGGATGAAAAAGACATACCAAAAACAGTCTACAGTCCCAAATCTATAGCTTTGGGATGATGACAGATGCGGTACTTTCCAGACAGCGGGGCTCATTTATAAACACTGGGCAAATTTGCACATGGGCAGTAACTCATAGCAACTGATTAGTGATTAGCTTTTTTCAGTCAGCTGCAGGTTGAAAACTGAAAGCAATAATCTGATTGGTTGCTATGGGTTACTGTTCAGTAGCAAATTTGCCCAGTGTTTATAAATGAGCCACAGTGAATCATCACCTGCCGTGCCACACTAGACTAGAATGGAAATTGTCTGACTGCATCAGTACTGGTTTTATCAGACATCTCATATCCCTAATAGTCCAGTTGTCTTAAAGGAGAAGGAAAGGCCTATTTACTTGGGGGTGCCAAAAGTAAGACACCCCAATTGATTGTATCTACTTACCCAACACCCCGGGCCAGTGCTCCTATCAGCAGAAAACTGCACCGGCCCAGGGTTATTCCAGCGAGCACCACAGAGTGATCGGCTTCCATCTTCTTCTTTCTTCGCTCGGGTGCACATGCACAGTAGAGTGAAAAGCCGAACTTTAACAAATAAGTTGGCTGTTTCGTTCTACTGCACATGCATCTGCCCCATGGTGCTCGCTGGAAGAATCCCGCACGGATGCAGTTTTCTCCTGATAGGAGCACTGGCCCGGGGTGTGAGTTAAGTATATACAATCACTTGGGAGTGCATAACTTTTGGCACCGCCAATTAAAAATGCCTTGCCTTCTCCTTTAAAACTGTTGTAAGGTGTTTCACATGCATTTGAGAAGTAAATTTGTGGTTGATAAGGCAGGTTGTAAGCATTACTTCTGCAAAGCTACAATAAACAAACAGTGTATTTTTCATTCTAAAATCAGAAGTTCAGACGAATCTAAAAAACAATCAGCCTCAACTCTGGCATTACATCCTATCGTGCACCCCAAATAATTGTGTTGGCCCGGGCGCAGGCCCATGCAGCTGATTTCAGCTAAGAGTTTGCATTCTTGCTCCGAAGTCAGCTGTGTGGGCCTACACCTGGGATGACACTACACCTGGGCTGAAAATTGTTCCAGGTGCAAGTAGGACAGAATGCGAATACCAGCGTAGGGGCTGAATTTTTGCCTTGTGTACTTCAGCAGTCGATTAGTCTGGCATTAGTCTTAGGGATACTGTCATGGGAAAACATTTTTTTTTTTTCAAAATGCATCAGTTAATAGTGCTGCTCCAGCAGAATTCTGCACTGAAATCCATTTTTCAAAAGAGCAAACAGATTTTTTTATATTTAATTTTGAAATCTGACATGGGGCTAGACATAATGTCAGTTTTTCCAGTTGCCCCCATGTGACTTGTGCTCTGATAAACTTTAGTCACTCTTTACTGCTGTACTGCAAGTTGGAGTGATATCACCCCCTCCCTTTCCCCCCCCCAGCAGCAAAACAAAAGAACAATGGGAAGGTAACCAGATAGCAGCTCCCTAACACAAGATAACAGCTGCCTGGTAGATCTAAGAACAACACTCAATAGTAAAATCCCATGTCCCACTGAGACACATTCAGTTACATTGAGAAGGAAAAACAGCAGCCTGCCAGAAAGCATTTCGCTCTTAAAGTGCAGGCACAAGTCACATGACTGGGGGCAGCTGGGCAATTGACAAAATGTCTAGCCCCATGTCAGATTTCAAAATTGAATATAAAAAAAATCTGTTTGCTCTTTTGAGAATTGGATTTCAGTGCAGAAGTCTGCTGGAGTACCACTATTAACTGATGCGTTTTTGAAAAAAAAAAAAAAAAAAAAAAAAAACATGTTTTCCCATGACAGTATCCCTTTAAAGAAACTACTTCGAGGTATTGAAAATGTGTTTTACCATATGGAATGCCTAAGCGTTCTTGCTCCTTTCTGTAGCCTTCCAATGCTGCTGCCCACCGGGTTACTTGCTCGGATGTTTCATCAGAAATTGTTGTTATGTGTTTTGACCCATCCAGAGTGATCACCTGTGCTTCCTCAACCAGTTCAGCTTCTACTGCATCTTGATGGGCATCTGGGTCAATTACCACTTCAACGGTCTCCACTGGCTTCACAATTTCCAAGATGTTTAGTTTTGGCTCCAGCCCTTTTATGATAGAATTAAATATTAAATAAACCTCTGTGCAACTTAAAAATTTAGACACTAGCAAAGTGGAACTGGACTCGGCCATTACAATAGCACAGCTTGTGGTTAAAACAAAAACAATATAAAAAGGCAGAATTGTTTAATTGTTTAATTACAGAAGGTTTAACTGAAATTATAAACAAACATTTTGTTGTAAAGTTTTAAGTCAAGATGCTTGTTGCTGGTCATCCCTGATTTGTGACTCAGACAAACACAAGTGCACAACAAACAGAACCTCCTATAGGCTGGCATTCTAGTGTTCCAATGTTGCACCAAAGTAACCAACTACTATGCAGGTGCATCATAAAAGCATGCAATAGCTAAAAGATCAGCTTCCTCCTCCTATTTAAAGGATAACTAAACCCTAAAAATGAATTGGGCTAAAAAATTCATATTTTATATAGTGAACTTATTGCACCAGCCCACCAGACTGCTTGTCAATAGCAGCAATGATCCAGGACTTTAAACTTGTCACAGGGGGTCACCATCTTGGAAAGTGTGTGACACTCACATGCTCACTGGGCTATGAGCAGCTTTTGAGAAGCTAAGTGAATCAGCAGAAAAGACACAGATCTTTACTGCTAAAAGGCTGTGGTTGCCTTGGCCTACTACAGAAGCATAAAACATAATGTACAACATTTCTAGCTACTTCTTAAGTTTAACTTTCCTTGAACTTTAAGATGGAGTTTGACAGAGAAAGAAAATATCTTTACCCTCCAGTTGCTGCAGAGTTTTAACTCACAGTAATTAGCCACAAGCCACAAGCCAAAATAATAAGAGAATGTAAAAGTTATTATCTAGGAGATGGAAGGCTGAATATTGTCCATCCCGAACAGTGAGCCAGTCCTCATGCATTGGGATCATTGTATTGTTAACTGGAATGCATTTCTAATTTTTGGAAGAGGCAGCCATCTGTTTGAGAAATCTACTAACAGCAGCACAGTTTTGCTATATGTATGTAATGTAATGAAGTTCAAAAAGAGACTGTTTTAAAGGTATACACTAACCTTGCTGAGAGATCACCTGAACACTGAGCTGTACTGATCCATCTGTCTTTACTCCTTGGTCAAATAAACTGCGATCAGGATCAAGCTGTTTAAAAGGAGAGGGGGGGAAAAATAGTCTCATATTTACCCAAAACAGAACAGCTTTAGGTTGTTTTACAAATTTACATGTAAACACACCAGTCAACAAATGAGATTTGACAAACTCTTAGAATCTATTTGATTTCAATGATATAATGAAACAAAACACAGCTCTTAATTCTGAACTGGTTTCTAAGGAGGGTCGTGCAGACAATGATGTTAGCAGGACATGTTGGGGTAGTGATTTTGATTGCAGAAAGGGAATTTTCAGCCTAGTTATTTTACATTAAAGCAAGCAGATAACAATACATTATAACTAACTAGAGCAGAATCAGCTATACATCTAAAAAGCTACATTTCCAATAAACATAAGAATATATTTTTGAGTAAAAATTGTATGTGCAACTGAACTGTTTGAGGAAATATTGTTAATCTGACTTGCACCTGGTGAAGTAAACATTAAGGAGTGCAGGCCTATTGGGTAATTTTACAAACTGAATATTAATAGGTATAAGTTTACAAAATACAAAAAGTATTGATACCTGGATATCTTGCAAACATATTTCATGTGCATCTAGCGAACACTGAAGTCTCGGCTCCAGCAACTTCTTGAGATTTCCAATTGGCTCGTTGATGTCAATAGACTGGCTGACAAACTCGGCTGTGCTATACGTGTGTTCTATAATGCTAGAAGTAAAATAGTCACGTTAGAATACCACAGGGCAAATAAATTGAAAATTATGTAAGCTGTAGATCACATTTAAATATACAGAATACAAAAATAGTTTTCTAACTTATTTCCAATGAAGAAGCCACACGGGGGAGAAGTTTACAGGTGGAAGGATTCGGGTGCTAAGGAGAGAGTGGGTCAGGGCAAATTGTCTGTTAGCAAAGCAGTTCAATTTCAGCAACCAGTGCTATATTTCACCTTTTTAACAAGTTGAATACGAGTTACATGTTAGCATTTAAGATGACCAATAGTAGGTTTAGTTTGGCAGATGTATACAGAATATTTTTATACCTTTGAAATACCTTTGAAATACCTTCTAGTGTGAAGTAGAGAGTGATATTCTAAGACAATTTTCAATTTGTTTTCATTTTTTATTATTGAAGGTTTTTGAGTTATTTAGCTTTTTATTCAGCAGCTCTTCAATTTGCATCTTAAAGAGATACTGACACCTGAAATTAAACTTTTTTTTACATCTATTATAATATTGGCTTTGCAAGCTACTTCTAACTTTGCCATAAAGTATTTGCATGATGCTTTTACATTACCTGTCTGATCCCCCATGTTCCTGTATGAGCGGGCTGCCATATTTGTGCAGCAGGAGTCCGTTAGCATTAGAAACTGTAACTAACAGGCTGAGATGGGACAGTCAGGTTGGCAAAGTCATAATGTTAGAGAGTCAGGTTTAGGAACTTCAACTAACAATTATATACAAAAACAATTCTCTCAAGCAAAAAATGATCAACATGACATATAGGTAACATTTAATGTACATTCATATGCTAAAATTCATTTTTTAGTGTCAGTATCACTTTAAGCAATCTGGTAACTCGAGCTCAAATTACACTAGCAACCATGCATCGATTTGTATAAGAGACTTGTATATGAATAAGGAGAGAGTCTGAATAGAAGGATCAGCAATAAAAAGTAGCAATAACAATACATTTGCAGCCTTACAGAGCATTTGTTTTTATAGAAGGGAGTCAGCGACGCCCATCTGAAACTGCAAAGAGTCAGAAGAAAAAGGCAAATAATTATAAAACTATAAAAAATAAATAATGAAAACCAATTGAAACATTGTGTAGAATTGGTCGTTCTATAACATACTAAAAGTTACTTTAAAGGTGAACCTTCAAATAATCTGGTAACTAGAGTCCAAATTCCCCTAGCAACCATGCATTGATTTGACTAAGAGACTGGAATATGAATAGGAGAGGCCTGAATAGAAGGATCAGTAATAAAAAGTAACAATAAAAATAGATAACTATAACAAATGACTATAAAACTATGAAAAATAATGAAAACCAATTGAAACGTTGCGTATAATCGGTAGTTCTAGAACATACTAAAAGTTACTTTAAAGGTGAAGCACCCCTTTAATCTGGTAACTAGGGTCCAAATTCCCCTAGCAACCATGCATTGATTTGACTAAGAGACTGGAATATGAATAGGAGAGGCCTGAATAGAAGGATCAGTAATAAAAAGTAACAATAACAATAGATAACTATAACAAATGACTATAAAACTATGAAAAATAATGAAAACCAATTGAAACGTTGCGTATAATCGGTAGTTCTAGAACATACTAAAAGTTACTTTAAAGGTGAAGCACACCTTTAATCTGGTAACTAGGGTCCAAATTCCCCTAGCAACCATGCATTGATTTGAATAAGTGACTGGTATATGACTTGGAGAGGCCTGAATAGAAGGATCCGTAATAAAAAGTAACTATAATAGATAACTATAACTTTAAAACTATGAAAAATAAATAATGAAAACCAATTGAAAAGTTGCTTAGAATCGTTCTATAACATAGTAAAAGTTAACTTAAAGGTCAACCACCCTTTTAAATCAAGATTGTGGTGATGAATTTTCAATAAATAAGGACCAGGGGTGCCAGGTGGCTCAGGTACAGGGTAATACCTGTGCTGGATTTAGATTATAGAGACTGTGATAACACTTAAGGTCTTCTTTCTATTGGAGGGCTTTGTTTATATTCCTGTTCCATTGGTTTCATTTAAAAGTATTCATGAGACAATGTTTCAATGATTTTCACATAGAACAAGGAATTCATACATTATAAATATATGTTTTGTGTCATAAGCTATACAGAAAGTCATAGTGACAAACATCTCTTCTGTTATGCCAAATTTCAGATCATAAAGCCAAATACAATACATAAAGTGTCGAATGAGCCTTACCTTTCTTCTTCTGTGCATTCGGTCTTCTCTGTGCCATCAATTTCTATCTCTATCAACTCCTCAGCCTCTCTTTTTGTCATGGCTACAATATTAGAAGTAGTCCTGCAAAAGAACAGATAATACGGCATTCTAAACTTTTAAGATGCGCTGTCAGCTCTGGATATAAGGGGGCAGATAACTAACTAAAGTAGTTAAAGGAACAGTAACATTAAAAAATGAAAGTTTTAAAACAATGAAAATATCATGTACTGTTGCTCTGCACTGGTAAAACTGATCCGTTTGCTTCAGAAACACTACTTATAGTTCATATTAACAACTACTGGGTAGCAATGGCGGAAACTGAAAAAAAGCTATATGGCACAGGTTAAATAGTGGATAACAGATAATACCATTATGTCTGCTGTGTAACCGGAACCTTTTCTCATTTTATTGGCTGCCCCCATTGCTACACAGCAGCTTATTTATATAAACAATAGTCGTGTTTCTGAAGCAAACACATAATGAAGTGTTGCCCTGCACTGGTAAAACTGATATTTGTATTACTTTCATTTTCCAATGTTACTGTTCCTTTAAAGCCATGCCACTTTAAGAAGTGGGTTAAATTGGGCACCAAGGGATCACCTGTCAAAACTCACAGCCAACTTGACATACATGACAAGACATTCTTGAAGTATGGTAGAAATCACCTGAACCAGACAATCAAATCTGAGCATATATGGCTTGTCAGCACTTAGTCTAATCCTGAAGATTCCCATCCTTTGGCTCTATAGTCCATTAGTCTTACCTATCTGATATGTTTTATATCTATACATCATATCCTCCACAAAAGATGTCTGTATTACTTTAATAAGCAATAATTAATAAGCAATGTATGTTCCTTGTTGGGATTTGCTAACTAGGGACAAAAAAAATACCGATTTAAAGGGATTCTGTCATGATTTGTATGATGTCGTTTTTATTACTAAATTACACTGCAAATAATTCACTGTACAATATAAAATGTCATTCCTGAAACAGCAAGTGCATATTTTTTAGTTGTAATATTGATGTGTAGGTGCATCTCAGGTCATTTTGCCTGGTCATGAGCTTTCAGAAAGAGCCAGCACTTTAGGATGGAACTGCTTTCTGGCAGGTTGTTGTTTCTCCTACTCAATGTAACTGAATGTGTCTGTGGGACTTGCATTTTACTATTGAGTGTTGTTCCTATATCTACCAGGCAGCTGTTATCTTGTGTTAGGGAGCTGCTATCTGGTTACCTTCCCATTGTTCTGTTGTTTGGCTGCTGGGGGGGGGGTAAGGGAGGAGGTGATTTCAATCCAACTTGCAGTAGAGCAGTAAAGAGTGACTGAAGTTTATCAGAGCACAAGTCACATGACTGGGGGCAGCTGGGAAACTGACAATAGCTCCATGACAGATTTCCAAATGAAATATAAAAAAAATATACATGTTTGCTCATTTGAGAAATGGATTTCAGTGCAGAATTCTAACTGTTGTGTTTTGAAAAAAAAAAAACATTTCCAGTGACTAAAAGCTCAACAGAAAATTTGGGCTAGACTGCTACACCATATGCTTTGTGCTTCGGTGCTTCTGTACCAGCCCAAAATTACCATATGCCTTTGTGCAAGCTGGGAGAAGCCGATACACTCCCTTCTGCTGCTGTGTGTCTCTGGCATGGCATTGGTCTGCATGCAGACACACGGAGCAGATATCAATGAAAATGAAGTTTCACACTCATACCCATTCTGTGTTTCTGCAAACAGGCCAACACAGGCAGAGAGCCCAATATGCATTTACCTTAACAGTGAAAACCTGTGCCTTTAAAAATGCCCCCAGTAGCTCCACATTTTTTTCTGCTGATTCAAAGTTCTGGGCTACGGTTACCTGAGCTTAGGGACTACTCAAAACAGTACATTTAATATGCACAATAGCAGTCTGCATCAATATTGATAAGTAGCATCATCAGCTGACATTACAGGTGTAACCTAATTTTCGCTTACCGATTTGATCATTTATGACAAACTCTAACATAGCATCTCAACTGCATCCCAGAGCACACGGAGCATGTGAAGTGCCACTGACAAGAAATGAAAAGTTGCCCTAAAAAATCCAAGATGGGGCACTGCTGTGGTAAATTTTAAAACAGTTCAGTGTAAAAATAAGAACCAGGTAAATAGTCTGTGCAAAATAAAAAATGTTTCTAATATAGTTAATTAGCCAAATATGTAATGTATAAAGGCTGGAGTGACTGGATGACTAACATAACAGAACACAACTTCCTGCTTTTCAGCTCTCTAACTCTGAGTAAAGCTGGCCAAAGACTCAAAGATCTGCTCGTTTGGCGACATCGCCAAACGAGCGATCTTTTTGCAATATGCCACTAACGGCATGGCTATATAGGGGTAATCCCATGCAGTGAAATTCTCCCTTCATTGTCAGATGGTCCCTAACTGCTTTGCAGGGAAACAATCATACTTAGGTACAGCAGGGGGAGGCCCCGCCTTAAGCTGGCCATAAACTCAAAGATCCGTCCGTTTGACGATGGCATGGCTATATCGGGGGTAATCTGAACATTCGGCCGTATGGTCAAACGATCGGATTACGATATGCCATGGGGCTCCGATGGGTCGGTCAGGTTAAAATCAAACCTTCCCGATCTATATTGTGGCCAGATATCGATCGGGAAGACCCATGGGAAGCCCCCATACATGGGCAGATAAGTTGTCAAATTGGTCTAAATGACCAATATAGGCAGCTTTATCTGCCCGTGTATGGCCACCTTTAGTTAGTGACTTGAAGGGGGGTCAGATGGGACATAACTGTTCAGTGAGTTTGTAATTAATCCTCAGCATTCAGCTCAGATTCAAAAGCAACAGTTATGTCCCATGTGCCTCCACCCCTCAAGTCTCTGATTGGTTATTGCCTGGTAACCAGTAGAAACCAAGAGAGCTGAAAAACAGGAAGTAGTGTTTTGGCTATTATGTTACACATCCAGTCACTCCAGCCTTAATAGTTTAAGTTAAAAGTACAATCTCCCGGTCTCTGGTGTTTGAGTCTGACAGCTCAGTAATTCAGGTGCAGACTCTAAACTGATACAATTTTGCAACACTGAGTTAATCAATTTCTCTGCAGCATCTCTGGAGTATTAACAACTATTGTTTCAATTCTAACAGCTGCTTGTAATGAAACCCAGAGATTCTGCTCAGCAGAGACAAAAATAAGAAATGTATCAACTAAATGTATCAATTTAGAACAGTTTACAGGGTCGGTGACCCCCCCCCCCCCCGCTAGAGCTGCTTTAGAAGGTGAAAAATTACACTTCAATAATAGAAAACCGCTGACATGCAGAAAATAGAAATGAATTGGGAAAAGTTGTTATTTCTGGTGATCTATCTGAAAACAACTAGTTGTTTGAAGGTGAACATCCAATTAAAACAGTGGTATACATCCCCAAATATGAATTGAAGCAAACATACTTAGAGTGTACCTCTGACCAATTTTGTCATTTACATTTATTTTCTATTTATAGCAGTTTTAGACTGCACATGGCAGGCTTTCAGTCCTCAGAGTGTGTCATAGCTGTCTGTATTTTATAGGCATTTTCCATATTTAGGTTGCGTACTCTCAGTTGAGCCTAAAGTCTGTCAGTCTTAATAGCTCAGAAACCACTAAAACAGAAAATGAATATAAAGTTATGAGAAGCAGCAATGATCAAGGACTGCAAATTGTCACAGGGGGGTCACCATCTTGGAAAGTGTCTGTGACACTCACATGCTCAGTGGGCTCTGAGCAGCTGTTGAGAAGCTAAGCTTAGGGCTCGTCACTAATTATCCAGCAGAAAATGAGCTTCCCCTGTAATATAAGCTGATGCTACAGGTTTGCTGATTATTACATTCTGATGCTAATTGCACTGGTTTCTCTGCTGCCATGTAGTAATTATCTGTATTAATTACTAATCAGCATTACATTGTGACATTTCTATTCTATGTGTACTGTATATTGTGAGTGGGTCCCTAAGCTCAGTAAGTGACAGCAGCACAGAGCATGTGCAGTGAATTAGCAGAAAAGAAGATGGGGAGCTACTGGGGCATCTTTGGAGACACAGATCTTTACTGCTAAAGGGCTGTGGTTGCCTTGGGCTGGTACAGAAGCCAAAAACATAATGTACAAAATTTCTAGCTACTTCTTTAGTTAAAGGAGAACTAAACCCCCTTTCTAATAAAACCCCTACCCCCCATAGTCCGCCCTCTTGCTATCCCCCCACACAGGAGTTAACACAAGTAAATACACCATAGCCAGTAATTATCCCCCAGAGCTCATGAGGGCTATCTTTAACGCTTCGGTAATCTCGGTAAGGATGCTCCGTATCGGCGTCTGCACAGTTGGATCATTTTAAGGGTCCAACTACACATGCAAAGAAAGTGACAAAAATTACCGAAGCAGCAGAAGATGACCTAATGATTACCGAAGCGGCTAAAGATGGCCCCCGCGAACTCCACTGACTGCAACAAGGGGTAATTACTGGCTATGGGGTATTTACTTGTGTTAACTTCTGTGCGGGGGGACTATGGAGGGTAGGGGTTTTTTTTATTAGAAGGGGGGTTTAGTTCTCCTTTAAGTTTTAGTTCTCCTTTAAGCAGACCCCAGTACTGCGAGGAGCCCAGTAGAGACCTGCATTTCTGTGCACCTTTCCTGCAATCCAATCAGCCTCTACCTACTCCACTGCTTTTAGGGATATTGAAGAAGTTTGGGTGCCAATCTATTTATTTCACTGAAGAGAGTAAGTACGGTTTCTGACACAATTTACCGATAGTAGGAGATGGACCAATTACTGAAAAATAGAGGGTGGGGGGGGGATGGACACATCTGTCCCTCAGTGCCTGATCCATGAATAGGGTTGCCATCTGGCCGGTATTTTATTGACCTGGCCGGTAAAAATGATGGTCGATCCTAATGTTGGGAAAAAAGATAAATATATAGGAAGGCCGGTATTTTTTTCCAGGAAAGGAGGCAACTCTTCTCATGAGGACTATGAAACGTGATGTAAATTAGGGCCCAATGTATTATTTGCTGGGGAGGGGGTCAAGGTACATCACTTAAATTCAGAATTAATTTATATGAAATAGTTCCCCTTTAAACAGCTACTGACACTGCTGCTTGTTTTTGATCTTGTTAACTCTGTAAACTGTGATGTCCTGCCAACATCACACTGAGTCTCCATTACTGCACAGGAGTCTCCTTTACTGCACAGGAGTCTCCTTTACTGCACAGGAGTCTCCTTTACTGCACAGGAGTCTCCTTTACTGCACAGGAGTCTCCTTTACTGCACAGGAGTCTCCATTACTGCACAGGAGTCTCTATTACTGCACAGGAGTCTCTATTACTGCACAGGATTCTCCATTACTGTATAGGATTCTCCATTACTGTATAGGATTCTCTATTACTGTAACTGAGCACAGGCTGGTGACAAGGGCACATACTGAACTACACGTCTCAGACTGAGTGGAAGAAGCTACAGGAGAGCAGAAGCTGAAGTAACTTAAGTTTGGTTCTCTGGGCTAGGGAGGCGCACATGGGAAGTAGCGTGTCGAATAGAACTCAGCGTTTCCATCCCCACAGATGCTGCTCGCCGCCTCTTTCTCCACTTACCTCGCTCCGTGCTCCCTTTTCCCCTGCACTTTCTTCTTTTAAACACCCCCCCGGACTCACACACAACGGAAATGAAGCCGCGGCCGACGGAAACAAAACACTTCAGAGGGCGGAAAACGAAGGCAGCGATTTGCTCCTGCGCCACCGGAAATCGCCAAGCGTCATTTCCGGCCGGCTTGGCTAGCTTCACTCGGCGGGAAGGACGCCCTGCGGAAATGGGGCGGGGCTTGGAGTGGGGAGTTGGAAGAATGTTTCTAGGAGGGGAGAACCTAGAGTCTCCATTACTGTGTGTGTAATCATTTAAGGCATCTTCACCACATAATGAAACGAAATGTAATTCTAAACATCCATCTAATAAATATTAATGACATGAAATAGTAACGGTATTTACAAATTGTATTTGTAGAAGGTGGGATCTCACAAAACCACTGATTTCCTGCTCCCCATAATATTCTCCCAATTGACTGTCCCTCAGAGAAGCTCCTGATTTTTTTGTAAACTCACCAACTGCACTGAAGTATTTCTATGATCCTATGACTAGAAATCAGTGTGTATTCTATATAAATTGATCTGAGGCCTGTGAATTCATATCCTCTCTGTGGCTCAGTAGCAAATTGTCCCTGGAAAATAATTTTAAAGGGATAAACCTTTAAATTAACTTTTAGTATGATGTAGAGACGGATATTCAGCAGCTCTCCATTTTGCAATTTCAGCAGTCTGGTTGCTAGGATCAAAATTACCCTAGCAACCATGCCCTGAATTGAATAAAATACTGGAATGTGAACAGGAGAGGCCTGGATAGAAAGATGAGTAATACAAATTAGTAGCAATAACAATACATTTGTAGCTAGTTTTGCCACTTTTGCCGGTGGCTAAACCCGAACAATGGGGGCAGAGCAGTGATCTTTGGGTGGGCGTGATGATATCAGGGGCAGACACAATGATGTCATGGAGTTATGATGCTGGGTCAGGGTTATTACATCACTTATATGCAAATTGCTGGATTTCTGTTCTGTTTTAAATGGGACAGAACGTTTCGAACAGAAAGCTGTTTGACAAACTAAGATGTCCAGTTGAAACCCAGACGGCTGGAAACCCTACCTCTATATCTGATGAGTAGGGTTGCCACCCGGCCGGGATTTTACTGGCCTAGTCGGTAAAACACCCGCCAAGGCCGTGGCGGTATTACAAATTTACCAGCAATGTTGCTGCCGGTAAATTTGTAATATCCCTAACTAAAGCCCTTGGCCCGGCCCAATCTGCTCAAAACATACCTTTTTTTCGCCGCCTGACCAATCGCACGCCGTGGCCTGCCCCCTTTGATGTCATGCCTGCCCCTTTTGACATCACATTCCGCCCCCTTTGCCGTCAAGTGCCTGGCGAAGTGCCTGGAAAGAGGGCACGAAACGCGTAGGTTTTCCTCACCAACCCACTGCCAGAAGCTCACTATATGTGCCAAATAAAGCCGCAAGAAAATTGAGCATTACCGTCTCTTGTGATTCCTTCGATCAGCGCCGTGTAACGGGGTAAATCTGTGTATACAACCTATTGTTGCCTGGGCTTCTCTACAAATCTTCATATACTGAATGCCCATATGGCATTTTCAGTTTTTGTAGTCTCTTGGAAAGTCATTTATGGATCAGGGAAAATGGTCCACACACTACAGCACAACAGATTTTTTTTCTACTTTGGTGAAGTGGGGTGTGTGTGTGGGGTGGGTGTTACTGTTTGCTTATTCTTTTGTACTTCTGTTTAAGCAGGGTGCTCTACTCACTTCCTGTTAGAAGGCCACAATGTTCTCTGGCAGTGAACAGAAGGAAGTGAATGTGAGATAACATGCTTCATTGTTCCTGATAAAAAACATATCCAATGTGCTCTCATCATTTCTGTTAAATATGTAAGTACTCATATACACCACTCATTGCCATAGGTGTCTGCAGAAAAATTTCCAGGGGGGGGGATAAGTAAGCTAATATCAAACAGGGTAGCATCCAACTGAAGATGAAATTATTCATGACAATGCAGAAGATAACCTAATTCAGGCTTGCCTTGGCGTGGGAAGTAGGGTTGCCACTTGTTCAGGTTTTGATCCGTACAGTTCGGTTTTTCAAAGGCCTGTTCAGGTGTCAATTTTCTGTTCAGTTTTTTAGCCTTGTGAAACCCGAACAATAAATAAAAGAAATTTAAATACAAAGATACTCACCTCATTTCTCAGAAACAAAATAAGAAATTGTTTTTCTAAATTAGCATTGCTGTATTTCAGAGCTTTCTGGATAACTTACTTCTGTATAATAGATACCATACCAGTATTTAATGGACTGGGCTTACAGAATATAGATAGATATAGGGTTTGCACCCGTGTGGTTTTGATCTTTATAGCTCAGATTTTCAAAAGGCCTGTCCTTTCAAAACTTTCTGTCTGGTTTAAAACATTGAGAAAACGCACATAGTAGAGTCCTGCACCAGGTCGGGTACCTGCAGAATACCCGCAAAGTGTTTTGAGCAAAAAGTCCCCAATTCCCTGGCCATAAGGGCAGTCCGCGGTTAACCCGCTGGGTACCCGGCATAGGTGAGGGCTTGATTCCTCCCACCCTCCCATGTGGTCCCAGGAACTTTATTCCCCTTTCCTGCAGTTTTGGCATCACTTCTGGTCCAAAGTGACGTCACTTTCGGTTTTGTGTGTCCCCTTGGTCGGAGGGTAAGTTGGGTGATTGCGGGTAGGGTTTGGTAGCAGATTAGTGGGGGAAATTTGCAGGTTGGGGGTTTGGATTGTGGGTCATGGATCGTGGGTATGAGTCAGGTACGGGTATAACAAAATAGAAACTGCGCAGGTCTCTAGCACATAGCACAAAGTTCAGAACACATGGCTTATGGGTACAAAAGGTTGGGGGAACGTCTGCCTTACAGTGTTTTGCCTAAATATGCAAATAACTGGCACCTAGTGAAGCATGCATTATTTGGTTGTTAACGCCACGTACATTGGAATGGCAGATGCAATGTCATTCATACGAAAAACTGACGAAAAAAAACCTGTGCTGCAACTTGTGTGTGATTTACAAAACGCAGATGCTAATTTGCGCATGTCGCAGTAAATCGTGTATCTGTTTTGTGCTTTGCAGATTGCAAGGCGCCTACAAATGTGCATGGTTATCAGCCAAGGGAATTGCTATAGACTGCCTGTCATGCCAACTTCCCTATTAATAACATTGGCATCAAGAATCAGTTTTACAAGCTAGGCCTGTGTTGCTAAATAATTTTCCTTTGCATAAAAAGTACCCACTGTATGTGCTTCGGAACCCTGGAGCTTTATATGTGCTGGGGTTGTCAATACCTACTGCCACTTACTGCAAGATATATGTGGTGCCAAGTCAATATCCTACCTTGGGACACAGTTTATCATAGATGTCAACTCTTTACTTTGGTGAGTTTTGGCCACTCCATTGTCATACCTCCTGCTCTAAACAAACCTTCCTCTATTGCAGGTAGATTTAGGAGAGTTTATGCAATTTGCAGTGTCAGCTTTAATTTTGTGTGCAAGCCATAGGGCAGGGGGGTGCTGAAGCCATATCAGAGTTGACACGTTTGGATTTGGATTACCGGATTTGTTCACCTTTAAATTAACTTTTAGTATGATGTAGAGAGTGATATTCTGAGACAAGTTACAGTTGTTTTTGATGTTTTATTATTTGTGGTTTTTGAGTTATTTAGCTTTTTATCCAGCAGCTCTACAGTTTGCAATTTCAGCAATCTGGTTGCTAGGGTCCAAATTACCCTAGCAACCATGCATTGATTTGAATAAGAGACTGGAATGTGAATAGCAGGAGGCCTGAATAGAAAGATGAGTATTAAAATGTAGCAATAACTACTTACAGAGCATTTGTTTTTTAGATGGAGTCAGCGACTCCCATTTTAAAGCTGTCAGAAGAAAAAGGCAAATAATTAGAAAACAATTGAAAAGTTGCTTAGAATTGTCCATTCTATCAGATACAATGGGGGTTATTTATCAAAGGTCGAATGTTAGAGTACAGGTAGTCGTCCTTGAGTTACATACACCCGACTTACATACAACTCATTCTTACATACAGAGGCAATTACAGTAATGTACTGTGGTTTGCTTGGCCTTTATAAGCTTTAATAAACCACCTGCCCAATCCCCTCTGGCATGTGTTGTCTACTGCAGAGCACAGAAAGGTACAATAAATACTATGTTAAGACAAACATCTGTCTAAATTGCATTTAATAAGTAAATGTATATGTTTCAACTTACATACAAATTCAACTTAAGAGCAAACCTTCAGACCCTATCTCACATGTAACCAGAGCCAGGCCAGGCCGGCCAGGCGCCCTAGGCAACCTGGCTGGCCCCAGCGCTGACTTGGTGCACACATGGACGAACATACACGCATGTGCGTGAATGGACGTTGGCACGCATGTCGTTAACAGACGCTGGCGCACATGCGTGAACAGATGCTGGCGCGCATGCGCAAGAGGACGCTGGCGCGCATGCGCGAAAGGACAATTGCACGCATGCACGAATAGATTTTTGCTGCATGCGCGAACAGACGCTGGAGCGCATGCGTGAGTGTACGCTGAAGCGCATAAGTCAATGGACAAGCTGACAGTCTAGAGAGGAGTGAGGGGACCGGACTAGGGGTAGGCAGGCGGCCTACGTGCCTGGCGCCCCCCCAGCTTTGCGCCCTAGGCACTTGCCTACTCTGCCTACCCCTAGTTCCGGCCCTGCATGTAACCCAGGGACTGCCTGGGCTACATTTTTTTTTCTCCCTTTGGAGTCTATGGGGCGCCATTTTCTAAGCGAAACTTGGCAAAAATTTGACTCATCGCTACTATTAACAAATAGCTCAAGTGACCTCTGACTCGTAGGTTTTAGGTGAATAGTCGTATGAGAACAGTTTCCAGGGTCGTGTGATAAATTTTACATTCGAACAGGGTTGGAACTAGGGGTAGGCAGAAGAGGCACGTGCCTAGGGTGCAAAGGTGGAGAGGCTAGGGTTGCCACCGGTTCAGTTTTGACCCAGACAGCCTGGTATTTTGAAGGTCTGCCTGGGTCAAAACTTCCTTCCCAGTTTTCCAAATAAGGAAAACCGGACAGGATTCCCCATGATTGACACGGCGATCGGCCATTAGCCCCGCCCTTCTACGACACTGCCCTGCCCCATGCCTGGTCTCCGCCGGTTGGAAAGGTGGCAACCCTAGGAGGGGTGCCAGACACCGTACCTCTTCTGCCGCCTTGCCCCTAGTTCAGACCCTTGTTTCCCCACCTGTAGCGGGAATCCCTTGTTCCGGGATGCATGGGTGGCTTCTGTGTGTGTCCGTTCGCTTGCACACACGCCCAACAGGAGGGGGGCCATTTAGTCGGCCGGGTTGCCTTGGGCATTCAAATTCAAATTTGGCGCTTTTAAATTCACATTTGAGTTTTGAGTTCCATTCAAACCTTACTAAATCTGCCCCTAAAATTTAACTTAAAGGAGAAGCAAACCCAAAAGTTAAAAAAAAACCCTACCCCCCTCCCTCCTTCCCCAAGCCTAAGTGTTCCCCCGGGCAAATGCCCCTCCGTTAGGGTTGCCAGCTGGCCAGTATTTTACTGGCCTGACCGGTAACAATGGTGCTTGACCCCAATGTTATTAATAGGGAAAAAATATAAATATATAGGAAGGCCGGTATTTTTTTCCAAAAATGGTGACAACCCTACCCTCCGTGCAGATTCTGTCCAGCGGAATTCAGGGGTTCCATCTTCTTCTCGTCGGTTATCTTTGGAATGAGACCGGCGTATCGGCACATGCGCAGTTGGACCCAGCGCCGTTTCTGGGGAAGGAGCAGCCTGAGGCGGCTCCTGCAATGCCGCCCCCCGCACCGACTTACCTGTCGGCGAGGGGAGGCAGGAACACGATTGCGGAGAGCGCAATTGCGCTCTCTAGCAATAGCGCAGCCAAACTGGAAATTCGGCTCTTAAAGGTGCAGGAGCGGCTTTTTGCCGCCCCTGGAATCCTGTCTGGCACTGCCGCCTGAGGCGAGCGGCTCAGCTCGCCTCATTGGCGGAGCGCCCCTGGTTGGACCAATGTTCTGCTTCATGACAACTGCGCATGTGCCGAAACTCGCGATAATTGCCAAAGCGCCGGTCTCATTCCGAAGATTTTTTCGCAGGAACAAGGTGGCGCCCGTGAACTCCGATGCCCGAATCTGAACAGAGGAGTAAAACATTAGGGGCATTTGCCTGGGTTAATACTTAGGCTGGGGTGAGGGGGTCTATGTAGGGTAGGGTTTTTAACTTTTGGGTTTGTTTCTCCTTTAAAGAAGCACCCCTTCAGAATTCAGGGACAGGTGTATAAAATGCAGCTAGAAGGGCTGCGCGGTTTGCAGTTGCAGTGTAATATTAATAGTAATCAGTGTCACATTAATAGTAATCAGTACAAGCCCACATTTATCAGACATAATATCTCTGAATGTACCCGTAAACTTAATTTTGCCTCAAGGAAAAATAGTGCAGCTCCGACACTAGATTTATTCAACTATGAAACCAGTTACTAAGAACGCCCGTAGGGAATGTATTTTATTTGCTGAGCGTTATTTGGAAACAGACGCACGGCCTATTCATTCAGCACCAGCACAAGTAGGTTCTCTCTAGTCGCTGGTGACAGCAACTGGCATACAGAACGTAGTTTATATCCTAAAATGCATTCCGTACACACCAGCAGCCAACCACCTTTCTTATGAGGTCATCAGCTAGCGGACCACGTGCTCGTTCCCATCAGTGAAGGGCGGAGTCTTCGTGGCGTGAACTAGCGACTGCGTCATCACTGCGAGACGGACAGTGACAGGAGAGCAAGGTGACCGGAAAGAGGTGAGCAGCCCTCGGAGTCCTCTCGGTAGCCCCTATTAGTAGTAGAGTGCTTGAGGGAACAGCAGTAGGGAATCCACGGGGCTTCCATTCATTTTATTCCTGGGTGCTGATGTGTGAGTGCCGCAGCCTGCTCGCTCTTTTTTATTATGGCCGGCAGTGAATTAAGTTTCTTGTGCATATGCATGTATAGCTATCAAATATATATATATATATATATATATATATATATATATATATATATATATATATATATATATATATATATATAATACACAAGAGCCATCCTCATCCTGTAAATTATATCCTTATAAATGGTGCTTAGTGATGTCATTGGTTATAATTGGAGTTTAGTGATGTCATCAGTTCTAATCTGAGTTTAGTGATGTCATCAGTTCTAATCTGAGTTTAATGATGTCATTGGTTATAATATGAGTTTAGTGATGTCATTCGTTATAATCTGAGTTTAGTGATGTCATCGGTTATAATCTGAGTTTAGTGATGTCATCGGTTATAATCTGATGTCATCAATTATAATCTGTTTAGTGATGTCATCAATTATAATCTGAGTTTAGTGATCACACGACTCACTGAAACTTGTGTATTATAATTAATAAAGGACCCCCTGCTGCAAATTATAAGGATATTAGAAGTCACCTCGGAGTTCCACCTTAGGCCTCATGCTTTTATATTAGGTTGCACCGAATCCCCTATTTAGGATTCGTCGGAAGCCCCGAATCCTTAGCGAAAAGATTCGGCCGAATACCGAACCGAATCCTAATTTGCATATGGAAATTAGGGGTTGTGAAGGGGAAAATTTTTTTTTACTTCCTTGTTTTGTGACAAAAAGTCTTGTGATTTCCCTCCTGCCACTAATTTGCATATGCAAATGAGGGTTCGGTTGGGCAGAAGGATTCGGCCGAATCCTGGTTTCGGTGTATCTCTATTTTGTAAAATGTAAAATTTGAGGCCATTAAAAGCGACCTTTATATGATCATGGAACGCTTTGGGAACTTATAGGGGCAGATTTATTAAGGGTCAAATTGAAAATTCCAATTGTAATTTTCGAATTTTATTCATGGTCAAAACTGTCAAAATAGACTAGGGAATTTTCTCAACTTGATCTGAGTTTTTTTTAAAAAAAAACTTTGAATTCGATTTTCGAGATTTATCATACTCTGGCCCTTTAAGAACTTGTCTATTCGCCACCTAAAACCTGCCGAATTGCTGTATAAGTCAATGGGAAAGGTCCAGGGATCAATTTGGTGACTTTTGTAGCCTTCCTGACATTCTAGTTTTTTTTCAGAGAAAACAAATTCATTGAGTTTTGTATAATTTGAATCAAATTCGATTCGAGTATTCGGATCGGTAAAATTCGCCCGAGTTTTAACAATTCGATTTTGTCAATACGTTTCCCCCAATCTAATTCAATTGAATTTAAGGGAGTTTAAAAAACTCACATGAATTCGAAATTCAACCCTTGATAAATCCCTTGATAATATCCTGATATTGTACCATAGGGAGTCCATTATTCACTGTAACTTTTTGTAGTGAGAGTGTTTAGTGGCAGTTAAGTTACAGGCAGTTGGAGGTATTGCTTGGACTTTGAAGGTTAGTAGAAGGATTTTGTAACTGATCTTTGCCTAACAGGGAGGTCTGCTAAACATTTAAAGGAACAGAAACACCAAATTTTTTGAATAATTAATTCCCTGATAAAAGCTATAATATTAGGAAAAGGTGGCAATACACTAAGAGATGGGCGATATCGGCTGATCAGATCGTGGGCCCTAGGGCCCAACGATCGGATCATAATGAAGGGTAAACTGGAGGTCAGATCGCGGGACCGCATCAATGAACAGATGCGGCCGCGATCCGACTGGATTTTTAGTCCTGTTTGATCGACATCTGGCCAACTTTCAGCCAGGTATCAATCGGGGTAGCCCATTGGAGGGCCCCATACACGGGTCAATAAGCTGTCGACTTAGTTTGTCGCCAGCTTTTATTGGCCCGTGTATGGCCCCTTTAAGGCTTGCTTCCCCTTAGATTGTTTCAAATCTTCAGCTTGAATTTGACTTTCAAAGTGCCCCAAAGAAGAAAGACAAAAAGGCCTTTCTCCTATGGGGCACTTTGAAAGTCAAATTCAAGCTGAAGATTTAAAAAAACGCTAAGGGGAAGTAAGCCTTACCTATCATTATAACCATTTTGGGGAGAAATAAGTACTGGTCCTTTAAAAGGGATGGGGGGGACAGGTTCTTTTTAAGGTGAGAGCAGGAGGGTTCTAGTAGTGAACTTTTAAGTAGATGGAAAGTGGGGGAGGTTAAAGGGGACCCATCACCCAAAAAAATATTCAAAATATCCTATTTTATTACGTTATTCAAGCAAAATGAACTTTAATTACACAATATAAATTATTTTAATCTTGTTTCCGTCAGTCTGGGAATTAATAATTATAACAAGCAGGCAGGAGCCATTTTGTGGACACTGTTATTAAGACAAGCCTTGTATCTTCTCAAAATCTTGTTTGTGCACCAGAATGGGGGACCTGATGTCCATCCCCATGCCCTGGTTACACAATTAAATGGTGAAGAGAACTGGGGGAATGTGGGGAGAGCAGTGACATTTAGGAAGTGCTGAATGGAAAGTGAAAGTAATTGTCTGCCCCGCCTCTATGCCTAAGGCATAGAGGAGGGGCAGACAATATTTGATTGACAGCTGAAATTTTTAAATGAGCTTACAACAGCTATGAATGTTTAGAAATTGGATTTCATGTTTAATTTGAAAAGGACTTTTATTATACAGATTTTTGTGTCTGGGTGACAGGTTCACTATAAAGTCAGGCAGAACTATTAGCGGTAGGTTTTAGTTGGAGGATAGGAGGTGGAGGTATGTATGATTTAGTGCTTGCTAGACAGTGAAAACTGACTAATCTTAACTAATCACCATTTACATGCATCCAATTTGAAGTAGGGATGCACTGAATGCAGGATTAGGTTCGGTATTGGACCATGATTCGGCCATTTTGAGCAGGATTCGGCCGAATCCTTGTGCCTGGCTGAACCGAATCCTTAAAATCATGTGACTTTTCTTCACAAAACAAGGAAGCACACTTTGTCTGCGGCTCTTTTTTTCCTTCCCCCTCACTGATTTGCATATGCAAGTTAGGGTTCGGTATTCGGCCGAATCTTTCACAAAGGATTCGGGGTTCGGCTGAATCCAAAAAAGTGGATTCCGGTTCATCCCTAATTTGAAGATAATGTCATCTTATTGTACAGCAGGGAAGGAGTATGAGATACTGTAGAAGCCCGTTGGCTGCTGGCATTCCCCAACTGACATGTATAATGTACCCAAGTTTTAGAGTGATAAAACAACAAAGATTGAAAGTATAGTACTCAGCCTTTGACTTCATGAGTTTTGTTTTGCCTGCTAGGGTGTGATGAGCCAGACTGCTAACTCGGGACCAATACTCAGACTGATGGTAGTCTAGACCAATCAGAATTGGCACCAGTCACAATAAATTTGGGTCTCCATGCTGGATTTAAGTGATCTAAGTTTATAAAGTAAACATTTCAGAATTTTCAATGCAGAAATAAATGGTAATTAAAATAAGGGGTACCCTTAACCAGGTTATGAGTCACAAAGCTGAATCCCAGGGCTAGAGTCCTGCAGCGGGTTGTGTACCTGCGGGTTACCCGCAAAAAAAGCAGGCACCCTGTGGAATGAGGGGAGGATTTTCAGGTGCGGGTATAGCCGCGGGTCTCATCTAAATTTATTATCTTTTGTAATATTCTCTATATTTTACTCCTTTTAAAGTTTTACAAAACTTGTTTCTGTCCCGCCCACTTTTGATGATGTCACTTCCGTTTGCAGCGCCATCACTTCCTGTTTGATGGTGGTCATCGGGTTGCAGATAAGTTGAGGATCCGGGTCGAGTAGCAGATCAAAGTGGGAAAATATGCGGTTCGGGCTGTGGGTCTGGGTCGGGTCTGGGTCTTGGAAATTGGTTCCGCGTAGGACTTTACCCAGGGCTATTGCATATCTCTAGAATAAAAGTTCAAGAAACTGTGCTTTGAAACGTTAAGTTCAGTGGTTCCTAAATTGTTGGGCTTCCCCAGGTGGGTTGTGCTTATTTGCTCTCTTAGATACTCCTGCAACTTCACCTTGAAGGTCATTTAGGGTAAAATATGGACGAACAATTGTTTGCAATCTTAGAACTATGACTGATAGGGGTAACTGTGTCTGTACAGGTTGAAAGGGATACTGTCATGGGGGAAAAAAAAATTCCAAAATGAATCAGTTAATAGTGTTGCTCCAGCAGAATTCTGCACTGAAATCCATTTCTCAAAAGAGCAAACAGGTTTTTTTATATTCAATTTTGAAATCTGACATGGGGCTAGACATATTGTCAATTTCCCAGCTGCCCCAAGTCATGTGACTTGTGCTCTGATAAACTTCAATCACTCTTTACTGCTGTACTGCAAGTTGGAATGATATCACCCCTCCCCCCCCCCCCCAGCAGCCAAACAAAAGAACAATGGGAAGGTAACCAGATAACAGTTCCCTAACACAAGATAACAGCTGCCTGGTAGATCTAAGAACAACACTCAATAGTAAAAACCCACTCACTGAGACACATTCAGTTACATTGAGAAGGAAAAACAGCCTGCCAGAAAGCATTTCTCTCCTAAAGTGCAGGCACAAGTCACATGACCAGGGGCAGCTGGGAAATTGACAAAATGTCTAGCCCCATGTCAGATTTATAAAAAAATCTGTTTGCTCTTTTGAGAAATGGATTTCAGTGCAGAATTCTGCTGGAGTAGCACTACTAATTGGTGCATTTTGAAAAAAACATGTTTTCCCATGACAGTATCCCTTTAACTTTGTTAGGGGCTAAGGGTTTTCATAATAAATGTTTAACTTAAACCTCAAAATTCTGTAATAGAGTGGTGTGGTAGTTCTCTATGTAGTGCCGCTGCCTTGCAGTGCTCAGTGTATGGGTTCGAATCCAACCTGGTCATTACCTGCAAGTAGTTGTATGTTCCCCTGTGGTTTTTCACCTGGTACTCTGGTGTCCTCACCTACACCTTTAAACACAGGCAGGTTAATTGTGTTAATTTGATTGAATCATTAAGCTTCATTGGGACGGGGGTTTTTTTGTGAACAATTTCTGTAAAGCACTGCATAAACATATCAACAGTATATTAATAAAGAAAACCAGCAGTCTGCTGCAAGCACTTTACTGTAAGCTGTTGTGTCAGGTGTAGGCAATGTTAGTTTTGTGCCACACATTGGCTTTAATAGTCAGAAATCTGTATTTCCTGTTCCTTTCACATGGCAGTGGGCACACAAAGGTTAATCCCTCCTGTCGTGAGAAAGGCACAGGAAGTGACGAATAAAAGGACTTCCCCCAGCTCTGGCGCCCATTCTTTTTCTTCCTGTCATGCAATACCCCCACAATGTACCAGCAGAGCCGCTCTCCTCTGTTTGAAGCTCCTCTGGCCGAGATACAGGTTCTCATGTGAGCCGCAGGAGAAGCCGGCGGGCTTATGGCCATCCGTTGCCTGCAGCGCTGTAAGTCGCAATGCCGATCTTCGGACGGCGCATGCGCAATAAGACGCTGATGCGCCCTATGACGTCACGCCTAACCCGGAAGCATGTGCGCACTTCCTGGTAAGATTTAAAGGGACGGGAGGCGTGGTATAGACAAACATTTCAACCATTTTATGCTGTTTTTTGTCTGGCGTCTTACTGCTGTTAAAAAGAAGCAGAGTGCTGGAAGTAGTGCATTGCTGGTCCCAGGTGTAAGTAGTTACCTGTGGATATGGATTAAATCACGCTGGGAGCTCAGGTTTGTTAAAATGACTAACCTGTGGTGTGCATATCTCTTGCAGGCTGTCTGTAATGAGTCACAGGCGTTCACACTCAGGCTCAAGGGGGTAAGCATAATCTAAGGAGAGAGCTTTTGGGACAGAACTTTCAAAAAGTAAGTAACTTTACTCCTTTTTTATTTATAGGAGCCCATCACAGGAAAATCAGCCAGAAAGAGGTAAAAGTTCCAGACGGGAGTGTACAGCATGTGGTGAACCAGCCATGCTGGATAAAAGGCTGTGCAAAAAATGCCTAATGGAGGCTAGCAATCCTCCCATAGAACAACTGAATAACATGATGGACTGGATGCAATCCACCTTCAAGCAATCCATGGCTACTATGGTAGATGAAGTCACGGGTAAAGTAATGCATAATCTGAGTAAACAAGGATGCATACCTGCTGCCAGTGCAGGTACGACAGCCGGATCATCTAGAACAGTACAAGAAAGAGACTCTATTTCCTCTGAAGGGGAAATATCAGAAACAGATACAGATGAAGCAGAGGAATCGGCTTTCAATATTGATTTTATTGAGCCTCTAATAAGACACATGAGAATCACACTAGACTTAGATGAAGATGAACAGATACCCAAACAAGATAAAATGTTCAGATCTAGAGTAAAGAAAACACAGGTGTTTCCGGTCCATGATGTGATTGCTAGCATGATCAATGCCGAATGGGAAATCCCTGACAGAAAAATGGGGGAATCTAAGAGGTTTAACAGAATGTTTCCTTTTTCAGAAAAAGATGTGAAATCATGGAATGCTGTGCCCAAAGTAGATGCGGCAATCACCAGAGTGGCTAGACGAACAACACTGCCCGTAGATGAGGGGGTTTCCCTCAAAGATGCCATGGAAAGAAGGCAAGATGCCATTCTAAAGAAGCTGTACCTTGCAGGAGGAAAGGCTTGCAAAACAACGGTAGCAACCACATCACTCACTAGAGCCAACAGCATTTGGATATCTGAGGTAGAGAAAGCAGTTAAAGAAGGAGCAGATCAAGATAAAATTCTGGACATAATTCAAGACATTAAAACAGCAAACAATTTTGCTTCTGAAGCCTCCCTTGAGGGAGCAAGGGTGGCAGCCAGATCCATGGGCCTTGCAGTTGCAGCCAGACGAGCACTGTGGTTGCGTCATTGGCACGCGGACTCTCAGTCCAAGCATAACCTCTGCTCCCTGCCATTTAAAGGAGAATTCCTTTTTGGGGAACGTTTAGATCAAATAATCTCCAAGGCGTCAGTGGGAAAATCGGCTTTTTTGCCGCAAGATCGTAAGGATAGAAGGAATTTCAGAAATCAGAAACCATCATTCCGGGATACCAAACAATACAAACCAGGAAAGCCCTTTGTCCATCAGCCCTGGAGATCCAGGTTTCGTAACCAAGACAAAAGAGATCAGAAACCTGAGAAGAAAACAGCATGAAGGTGCGCGAGCCCCTCTGGCCCAAGTAGGTGGCAGATTAAGGGCGTTTGGGACAGTGTGGGCTCAACATATACAAGATTCCTGGGTCATCAATACGATTGTGGAAGGTTATGCATTGGAACTGATGAATATACCCCAAAGAAAATTTGTGTCATCAGACAGACAGAGATCAGACCAAGACAGAGAATGTCTCCAATCGGTCATCATGGATCTCTTGGACAAGGGGGTCATAGAGGAAGTTCCAAAAAGAAGTCATTTTTCAGGAATATATTCCCATTTATTTCTCAGACAGAAACACAACGGTTTGATTCGAGTAATACTCAACTTGAAAAGTCTCAATCAAAATCTCCATGTAAGAACATTCAAAATGGAATCCATCAGAACAATTACGATGCATATCTGCCATGGAGATTGGATGGCAAAGATCGACCTGATGGACGCCTACCTTCATATTCCCATATGGGAACCACACAGGAAATTTCTGCGTTTCTTCATTTTGGGGAAACATTTTCAATACAAGACAGTCCCTTTCGGGTTGGCGACAGGTCCCAGGGTATTCACAAAGATCTTGGCACCTCTTTTAGCACACCTCCGTATGAAAGGAATTCAGATCTTTGCTTATCTAGACGATCTGTTCATAAAAGCTTCTTCATGCCAGTTGCTGACCGAGCACTTAAGGATTGTGGTAACCACTCTACAGAGTTGGGGCTGGTTAATAAATTGGGAAAAGTCACTTCTGACCCCAACTCAAGAAATATTGTTCTTAGGAACAACGATCAACACACAAGAAGGCCATCTGAGACTCCCCCTAGAAAAAATACCGGATATTCAATATCAAGTACAGCAGATTTGCGCAAAACACAAAGTTTCAGTGAAATTCTGCCAGCAAGTCCTCGGGAAACTGAGCTCTACAATAGACTCGGTCAAATGGGGAAGGATTCATACGAGAACACTACAGATGGAATTCCTAACACAATGGAGCAAGGGCCATCCAGAATCAAACCAGACCATTTCTTTATCAGAGAAAACTATACTATCCCTAGCTTGGTGGTTAAAAGAAGACAACTTGAAAAAACCAATATCTTTCATGCCAAAGATCATGGAGACAGTCACAACGGATGCCAGCAGAATAGGCTGGGGAGCACATTGCAGGAGACAAACGTGCCAAGGAATTTGGTCCAAGGAAGACAGCAAAAAGAGCTCCAACTGGAGAGAATTGAAAGCAGTCCTACTAAGCCTGATAAGATTCCACGAAATAGTCAGAGGAAAAGAAGTCCAGATAAAGTCAGACAACCTTACTGTGGTCAATTACATAAACAAGCAAGGGGGCACCAAATCAAAAACCTTATTGACCACGACCATAGCTATTTTTTCGTGGGCGGAAGAGAACCTAATAGGTCTATCGGCCTGTTACATACCGGGAGTCCAGAACTGCCTAGCAGATCAGCTCAGCAGGAAATTCCCGACAGTGGGAGAATGGGAACTCAGTCAAGAAATTTTCAATCTGATCAACAACAAGTGGGGTCCCTTCTCCATAGACCTGATGGCAACATCTCAGAACAAGAAGATCGCGACATTTTGTTCTTGGGGAAAGAACAGTCAAACGATATTTTGGGATGCCTTTTCCTTCCCATGGAAATTTCGAATGGCTTACATCTTTCCACCTCTAGCGGTGATTCCGAAAGTCCTCAAGAAAATCAGGACAGACAAGGCAAATGTGGTCATTGTGACACCTTGGTGGCCCAGAAGAGCTTGGTTTCCAACACTGATGGAGCTCAAACAGGAGGAGCCATTCCACCTTCCAATAGTTCCAACTGTTCTCCACCAGGGAATGGTGTTACATCCGAACCCAGGCCGTTGGGCCTTAGCAGCCTGGAAACTGAAAGGCTAAAGCTTAATCGGTTGGGATTATCAGACTCCACAGTATCTACTATCTTAGCCTCAAAGAAAAAATCGACACACCTAAAGTACGCCAGAACTTGGGAGGTCTTTATTGATTGGTGCAAAGCAAGAGGTCATGACCCTCTCAGAATATCTGAAGTCACCATCATAGAATTTCTACAAGCAGGCGTAGAACGCAATTTAAGTATTTCTACACTTAAAGGACAGGTGACGGCGATTTCAGCACACACTGACTTTCACTGGGCTTCGGGTATCCTATTGAAAAGATTTTTTCAGGGATTGAAAAAACTTTGCCCTATCATCAGATCAGAAGTTCCACCTTGGGACCTATCGTTGGTCTTAAAAGCGTTAATGGAACACACTTTTGAACCATTAGAGGAAGCATCTTTAAAAAATCTGTGCCTCAAAACAGTATTCTTGTTAGCAATCACATCTGCCAGAAGGGTAGGAGAATTGCAGGCATTATCAATTAAATCGTCTAAGCTATCCTTCTTTCCAGACAAGGTGGTACTCAGAACGGAAGATAGATTCATACCCAAAGTACCATCTAGATTTCATCAGCAACAGGAACTGATCTTACCTGCATTCTATCCGGAACCACAAAATCAACAAGAAGAAAAGCTTCACTCCTTGGATGTAGTCAGATGCTTACGAATTTACCTTGAGAAAGTGGCAACTTTCAGAAAAACAGATTACCTTTTGGTGACCATTGGAAGTAATAATTCAGGAAACAGAGCTGCTAAAAGCACGATTGCAAGATGGTTGAAGCAGTGCATCGTAACAGCATATTCATTACAGTCAGCACCTGAACCAGCACCTAAAGCACACTCCATCAGAGGGATGGCAGCTTCCTGGGCACTCAGAGCCCAGGTATCAGCAGAAGAAATCTGCAGAGCGGCCACTTGGTCATCTATTTGCACTTTTTCCAAACATTACAAGTTTGATACATATTCTAAGGATCTAGCCTGTTTTGGGCATTCAATTTTGGAGGCGGCTACTGCTGAATAAATGTATAATTGCATTACTTGGTCTATGTTTGTTTTGTCCCTCCCTAAATGCTTAGCTTGTTAAGTCCCTTTGTGTGCCCACTGCCATGTGAAAGGAACAGGAAAACTGAAAATCATATCATACTTACCGAGATTTTCATTTCCTGGACTGAAACATGGCAGTGGGCAGGGGCTTCCCTCCCAGGGGTATTGTAATCAGTCAGAAAGAATGGGCGCCAGAGCTGGGGGAAGTCCTTTTATTCGTCACTTCCTGTGCCTTTCTCACGACAGGAGGGATTAACCTTTGTGTGCCCACTGCCATGTTTCAGTCCAGGAAATGAAAATCTCGGTAAGTATGATATGATTTTCAGTTATCTGGATTTTGTATATCAAAAAAAGCTAAATTATCCTGTGATTTTTGCTTTACAGGTGAGCCATACTTCACATCATGATTCTTCAAAGGCTCTTCCGATTCTCGTCCATTTTCCGCACTGCGGTCTCTGTTCATTTGCGGAGGAACATTGGACTGACAGCCATCGCATTTAATAAGGCAAAAGAGCTTGATCCAGTGCAAAAACTCTTTGTGGACAAAATTAGAGAATACAACACAAAAAGCCAGTAAGTTACAACTAAAAAAAAAAAAATGCATGGACATTCCTTTGTGGCAGAACTAGAAATGTTGTGTTTTTTAGGGGTTTTGTTCAGCAGTTCTCCAGTTTGTAATCTGTTTGCTAATGTTTTCCCTGTGTGATTTCAATGACAAACTAAAATATGAATGATGAGTAAGTAATAAAATGTAATAAAACTGTAGCCTCACAGGGCAATAGTTTTTTGGCTGCTGTAGTCTGTGAACCCCAGAAAGAAGAGTTTCTAAATTGTAAATGATTGTGTTGTAACCATTGCTAATTTAATGGGTTTCCCCCTCCAAAAAGGCCTTTTGCATAATGCAAGAAAATTTAATTCTAAGCAGCTTTCAGCATAAATGAATTAAAGATCATAAATGGAATGCTACATTGTTTCAACAGTCAGAACCGGCAGTGCAGAGACTAGAAAGGGACATCTTTCAGTACTAACTACATTGTAATGCTTCTTTCATTATTCAAACAAAGTCATCATCTCTAATGTATAAGTAAATAATGTCAGTTATTGCTATTGTTATCTTTTGCCATAAATTGTGGGTGCAAGTATACATGAAATGCAGCAAACGGCTGAGACTACGCAGAGTTGCGCCACTTCTCTAACCGGCTTATTCGTTTTCTTTTAAAGGAAAGCTGCCGGCCCTGTTGATGCCGGCCCCGAGTACCAGAAGGAAATGAATGAAGATATCAGCAAGCTTCAGAGGTTATATGGAGGTGGAGACCTAACCAAATTTCCAGACTTTAAGTTTGAAGGTAAATTGAGCAAAAAAAGGGAAATTGCAACAAAAACTATTAACTGCTTTGTCCACAAAAACAGATTATACTTATCTTGCTTAGGGTAGGGACACACTGGGCGATTTGGGGAGATTTAGTCGCCTGGCGACTAATCGCCGCGACTTTCCACGACCAATCTTCCCCGAATGCCTCCCCTCGCTCTGCGCCTGGCTAAAATGAAAAATCGCCTGCGCTAATCACACGCGGCGATTCGTTTTCCGAAGTCGCCCGAAGTTTCCTCGTGAGGCAACTTCGGGCGATTTCGGAAAACAAATCGCCGTGTGTGATTAGCGCCGGCGACTTTTCATTTTATCCAGGCGCAGAGTGAGGGGAGGCATTCGGGGAGAAAAGCCGCTGCGATTAGTCGCCAGGCGACTAAATCTCCCCAAATCGCCCAGTGTGTCCCTACCCTTAGTGACGAGTGTGTGTGTGGCTGAGCCATATCTTGTCAATTAATGCTTACTAGTATATGGCAGTCAGGACGAGAAATGGCAGTCAGGACTTTTATGACCAAGACGGCAGTATAAAAATTTTTCAGCAAACAGGGAATATACGTAAAATACTTTTTGTCTGTTGTTTAATTAAGAAATAAAGGATGTTGTTATTTCCTGCACTAAACAGGGCAACAACTGATAGTAAGTCTCGTTCCAACGTCCTGGTTTGTACTAAAACAAATCACCAGTTCACCGAGAAGCCCTCTGGATAAACATCCTTAACGTCCATAGGCTGCAGCCTTTATTAAAGGACCAGTAACATCAAATTATTTTCTTTTAAAAATTCATTAGTATACAACGAAAAAAAACCCACAAAGGCAAATATAAACTTTGAAATCGCTAAGTCTTCATTAAGAAAAAACTTACCAAAACTCCGCTTGCGCTCCTCTTCTGAAAAGGCGACAGGGCGACGATCCATTGTGCGGCGCTCAATTTCTCCTCCCTGGTTATCTCCTATAAGGAAGGCAGAGATGAGAAATCGCTGCATGATGGATCACCTTTTCTGAAGAGGAGCGCTAGAGGAGTTAGCTAAGTTATTTCTTAATAAAGACTTAGCGATTTCAAAGTTTAATTTGTCTGTGTTTTTTTTACTGTTGTATACTAACAAATTTTTTTGATGTTACTGGTCCTTTAAGACGATGAGGAGCAGCTTGCTATACAGAGTACTTCTTAGTGGTGGACAGTGGCTCATTTAAGACAGAAATGACAGTCTTTGTTTTAATCTGCCTGATAAAAAGGTGATCACTTCTTTGTGGGGGGAGAAATTAGTTTACTACGTCTTCTCCATGAACACAAAAGGATTCTCCGGTGAGAGACATTAAACACGCTCTTCTGTGAACTTTTGTGATGTAAAATATTTTATCATTTTTATTTTATTTATTTTGGATTTCATAATTTTAGCAGTTTCACACTGCTAATGTCGTGGTAACTAAAAGAAATAAAATTATATAAATGACAAATAAATTACGAATTAAATTACAAAAATGCTCGGAAGAAATCAATTGGCATTGTTGCGTGTGAGTTTATATCCCCTTTAAATATTTTTCATCTTAATAAAAGTTATTTTATAGTTTTGATAGGAAGCATATAATGTAGTTTAATGCCTGGGGTTACATTAGCACATACTCATGTTTCTCTATGTATATTTTTCAGAACCTAAATTTGAGGAATCGACTAAATAAGCGGCCTTTCTGGAGCTCGCTTGGAATGTCCCTCGTTTCCTGGACTCTTGTGTCACCCCCAGTAGTAACATAATAAACCATTTTGGTGAATTTTCTGTATCTGATTCATATTTAAAAAAATAATAATAATAATAATAATAAAAAAAAAAAAAAATATATATATATATATATATATATATATATATATATATATATATATATATATATATATATATATATATATATATGCATAGACTTGGGCACACACTATAGTGCCAATTACCTGGGTGCTGAACAGGATAGTTGTATATTCATTCGAAAATGCTGACGCACACCAGGATTTTTCTTCAACAATGCTTATTTTATTGATCGACGTTTCGATCCCAGAGGGATCTTTATCAAGATAACAACACACTGAACTGTGAAACATTATAAAGACTCACCCACATGTGACCCAACACCAAAGCACCTCCCACAAATTCAATTGAGTGGATTAACCCTTTATGAGCCATATGAGGCAATTGGTTAATTGTGTAGGGTGATCTGGAAGACAAAGTGCATAGTGCCATAAGTTAAATATTGTTATTATATACATAAAAAAGTGTATTCAAAATTTAAAAGAAATGTTAAAACACTATATAAAATCAATGTGACTAAAAATCCTGTTTGCTTATTAAACAATTTATGGTTACATACTTCCTATTAATAAATATACAATAATGGCAATTACGGTTGAATAATTCACCTTATTAGGTGCCAATCCGGCCCAATATTATCGTCACATATAGTGGATTACAAAAATGAATTATATGAACAATATTCATTTAAGCCACTAGGGGCTGTTGTATTTAATGTCTTAATCCAGAAGACCTCCCTTTGTGACAGCAAGCGGTTCCAATCACCTCCCCTATTAGGTTCTGGTACCATATCTATACCCATAAATCTGAATGTAGGTAATCTATGCCCCATTTTCAGATAATGTTGTGGTAGGGGTAGATATATATAAATAAATAAATAAATAAAATATAATTTTTTTTTTTTTTTTTCAGTCTTTACTCCAATAAAAGGGTTTTTCACCTTTGAGTTAACTGGTAGTATGATGTAGAGTGTGATATTGTGAAACAACCTAGCAACCATGCATTGATTTGAATAAGAGACGGGAATATGAATAGTAATAAAAAAGTAACAATAAATTTATAGCCTTCAAACAAATTGTTTTTTTTTTTTTTTTTTTTAGAAAGCGTCAAAAGAAGAAGGCAAATAATTCAAAAACCTTAAAAGACCAATTGAAAAGTTGCTTAGAAGTAGCCATTCTGTAACATAATAAAAGTCAACGCTAAGGTGAATCACCCCTTTAATTGGTATTGAGACATTCCATTGTTGGTTGCGGGTATTGCATTTGCTTATGCAGACGTTTTACCCTCACTTGTGGCAAGTAGGAGACTGGTGCAAATAAGTTTACCCGGTACATTCAGGGCAAGGTTTGGCCAATCCCAGGTTCCCACAGAGAGTTTCTTCTGGATCTCATGGGATAGTAATTTGGGGTTATAAGCCCCGTTTGGTTTATTTCCAATGACTCCATGCGATTGAACAGTTAGACCTAAGGAACACAATTGGGCAAACTGTGTATATCTTGAAATAGTGTAAATGCTCTAGGGATGCACTGAATCCACTATTTGGGATTCAGCCGAATCCTTTGTGAAAGATTCGGCCGAATCCTTTGTGAAAGATTCGGCCGAACCAAATCCTAATTTGCATATGGCAGGAATGGGAAAAGTTTGAAAAAATATATCACTTCCTTGTTTTGTGATGAAAAGTCATGTGCCCCTCCTCGACCATAATTTACATATGCAAATTAGGATTGAGTTCAGCCTAGGGCTGCCATCTTGCCGGTATTTTACCAGCCTAGCCAGTAAAACACCTGCCAAGCCCGGGGGCAGTATTACAAATTAACCGGCAATGTAGTTGCCGGTAATTTGTAATACCCCTAAAAAAAAAAAAAGCCCTTGGCCGGCCCCCAATTTGCTCAGAAATTACCTGTTTTTTCAGGCTTCTGGCCATCGCGCATGTTGCTCCGCCCCTTTTGTGTTACGGACCGCCCCCTTTTGTTCCCGCCCCCACCGGTAACATTTTTTAGAAAAGGTGGCAACCCTCGTTCGGCCAGACACAAGGATTCAGCGGAATCTGAATTCTGCTGAAAAAGGCCGAATCCTGGATTCAGTGCATCCCTAAAATTCTCAAATTCCCATGTTTCTTTGGAAATTGCATCAATTGTTTTTATATGTGCTGTCATATTTGGAGAACAAATTCCCCAAAACAATTCGCAGAACAACTCCCCAAAAATGATTCACCTGTAGAATCTCTAAATGTGGTGCTGAAATGAATTTATTATATGTAAATTGAAGGTAAGTGGTATTTTCGCAATGGGTCTGTTGCCTGGATATCCGTCTGTTCTGGTTTGTAGGTGCTCTGCAGTCTGTTGTTGCTATTGCTCCATTGGGGACACTGCATTTTTGTTTGCACCGTGCCCTTTAGCAAATATGGCTGCTCCCAAAGGAGAGAGAAATTTTCACCGGCACACAAGAATTGCGTTAGTAGCGCAAGCCCTTGCAATTTTATTAATGCAGTAGTGGAATGTTCTTTTGTCAAGCATAGTGTAAACATGGCGCAGAAATCGTTTAAAGGGTGTAACTTAAGCCAAAATTAGCATATTATTAACAATCATTGCAGTGAAAAAAATATGAGTCCATAAAGACTGATTGAAATTAGTCAAAGTCATTCATATTCGCATATCCCTTGTAGTAGATTCGTATATTGAAGTGAATTTGAAACAAAGTAACTCTAGAAGGAAATAAAAAGAACAAAATACAAAAGAACACATTGGCAACAAATGACAACCTTCATAGTTGAGTGTTAAAAAAGTATCAAATATTTAGAGATATGATAACCCTACGTATTAAAGGACCAGTAACATCAAAAAAATTGTTACTATACAATGAAAAAAAACCACCAAGACAAAGAAGCACCCACAGCCCGGTACTGTGCTCACAGTCCTCCTCTTTTCCCAGTCACGGGAGGGGGGGGGGGGCCGGAGCAGTTTATGCTGTGGAGCCGGAGATGGTGGAGGAGCTGGGCAGGGACAGGTTCAGCCTGGCCCGGGAGGAAAGACTGTTGGCTCTGTCCCAGATCCGCAGTGTCAGCATGACCACGTCTGAGAGCGGCATGAGCTGGAGGAGCGAGGGAGAGGGAAGCCAGGGAGGAGAAATCGAGCGCCGCAGGATGGATTGTCGCCTTTTCTGAAGAGGAGGGTAAGTGCAGTTTCTGTAAGTTATTTCTTAATAAAGGCTTTGCGATTCTAAAGTTTAATTTGTCTTGGTTTTTTTTTTCGTTGTATAGTAACAATTTTTTTTTAACATTTTTTTTTGATGTTACTGGTCCTTTAAAGGAAGGTAAAAAGGACAATGATCTGTCCCTGGAGGGTAATCAAACAATGCTTGTTATCTGAAAGGAAAGGGGATAAAATGAGTGAATAATTAATGTTTAAATTGTTAATAAAAAAACAGGACATGTTGTATTCCTCACTAAGACCCTTAGGGGATATGCAAATTAGGATTCGGTTTGGATTCAGTTCGGCTGGGTAGAAGGATTCGGCCGAATCTGAATCCTGCTGAAAAAGGCCGAATCCCGAACCAAATCCTGGATTCAGTGCATCCCTAATTTAAGGACGGCCGTCTCATACATTAAATTCATAAGAGCCCAGATGTGCTAAAAATAATTAAAAGTCACAGCCTTTGTGAGACGCCAGTTAAATAAGCAGGACATGTTGATTGTCGTATTCATGCGCTGGGTTGAGTAGTCGCTGGGTTGAGTAGTCGAGCAGAGCGTTGAACCGAGGGCAGTGATCGTTGGCCTAAGAATAGCCGGGTCTGTGTGACATCAGTATTGTGTCGTGTGCATATTATAAGATCTTGGAATATCTTTCATATATGGGAAATTCTAGTGTTGATTTTGTTGGTTGCTGTGCCCAGCTGCACTCCTCTTGTGTCAAGAGCTGACATTTCTTATATGTAGGAGGTTGGTCATGTCCAGCCTTACACAGACACTGGGATGGAAACCCAATTGGTACCTGTTATACATATGAGAGTAAAACAATAGCAGATCTGTGCCATATGGGTAACACTTTTATTTCGGCTACTGCATCCACCACTCACCCACAGCTGCTGGGGGTTATAGTTCAAATACATTTTGGTGAACTTCTCACTAACCGTCCCACTCACTGGCATCAGTCCAACTCATTTGTCTGTTTATCCCACGTGACTGAGAGCAGTGACATTATCAGACTCTGTGCCTTTATTCACATTGTTGTTCTATTGTAGGAAGGAATGTTCAGGAAACCTTTTCCTACTTCTAAATCCTGTGTGACTGCAGAGCTCACCATCCGTTCTCTTATTTCATCTACTCCCTGACCTCTGTCTAAACAACTCCTACATTCCAGTCATTAAAGTCCTTTATTTGCATAATCATCGGCAATCTGTACTTCTAGTGCGTTAACTTTCATACATCTCCTGGCACCCTTTAACTACCATGTATCACCTGTATATATGAGTCACACCCTTTAACTGCCATGTATCGCCTGTATACATGACCGGCACCCTTTAACTGCCGGGTATCACCTGTATGTATGACCAGCACCCTTTAACTGCCATATATCACCTTTATTTATGACTGGCACCCTTTAACTGCCATGTATCACCTGTATGTATGACCAGCACCCTTTAACTGCCATGTATCACCTGTATGTATGACCGGCACACTTTAACTGCCAGGTATCACCTTTATTTATTACCGGCACCCTTTAAGTGATATGTATCACCTGTATGTATGACTGGCACCCTTTAACTGCCATGTATAACCGGCACCCTTTAACTGCCATGTATCACCTGTATGTATGAGCATCCATTAACTGCCATGTATCACCCGGCACCCATTAACTGTTATTGCCTTGTCCCCTTTAACTACCACGTATTACAGAACATTTGTGTTTAGATGGGGGGTCAGTGACCCCCATTTGAAAGCTAGAAATAAGCAGAGGAAAAAGGCAAATCATTTAAAAACTATATATTAAAAAATAACAATGACACATTGAAAAGTTGCTTAGAATTAGTATAACATACTAAATGTTAACTTAAAGGTGAACCACCCCTTTAAAATATATGGCGAATCTACTTATTTAGATATGGAAATTCATAAAAAGTAGCAAAGTTGGCCAGGCTTCTTACAACAGGGTCGTGTAACGGGTCAAAACCATAACCAGGGAGGCTTCTAATTTACCACTGGACACATTAGAAATTTACATTCTGGATGGCAAATGAGTTGTTCAGAGGCAAAGCTGCACTGTATAGTCCAATAGGCAACTACATTGTGCTGGAAACTCACAGAGCTGCTGTTGGGGGGGGGGGATTTCCAGAGAGAAGCCCTGACAGGTGATGGATCAAATTCATGTACCCTGAAAGGGGCGGGGCTTGTTGGATGGTGGGCAGCTGGGGCCTATATTTGGCCATATGGCATGGATGGGCTGGATATGGCAAGCTCTGTTTAGACACAGAATTTTATTTTTTAATTGGGTCCTCGTTCTACTTAGTTGGCAATACTAATCCCTAGAGTGTCCAAGACAGGCAATAGACTAATAATCCAGACCCCCTATGGGAAGGGCCCTCCATGATTCCTGATGGCAGTCCTGCTTCACTGCACTGTATATTCTATTCAGCCAATCCCTGCCCTGTATAGTCCATTCAGCCAATCCCTGCCCTGCACTGTATAGTCCATTCAGCCAATCACTGCACTGTATATTCATTTCAGACAATCCCTGTACTATTGTACCTCACGGCAGGGCAGCCTCTCACACACAAATCACTCAGGGCAACAAAGAACACTGTTTTTTATTGTTTTTCTTTTTACCCTCCATAAAATGTTAAACCGTTAAATATCATACAAAGATGAAAAGTGCAATATAAGCCAGAGCTCATGTTTAATGACAGTGTTACTATACAGACATGCACAATGTTATCTGGATATGTCCCCACTAAGATCAGAGAATGTCCCTGGGCTCCAGTTCCTCCGCACAGTAAATCACTGGAGTGCAGAATTGTACTTGTATTAATTATAGCCAAAAATGGTGAAAGAACTCTCCAGGGAGAAGCAGGAGCGGATCCTTATCTTTTCATACTGGGGGGAACCTGGAGCCGCCAGATTTCTGCCACAGTGTGTTCCTATAACAAATGATCATTTGCAGAAATAAAGGGAACCGGCACAAAATAAAATACGGGACCCGTTCTCCAGAATGCTTGGGACCTGTGGTTTTCCGGATAATGGACCTTTTCGTATTTTGGATCGTCATACCTTAAGTCTACAAGAAAATCATGTAAACATTAAATAAACCCAATAGGCTGGTTTTGCTTCCAATAAGGATTAATTATATCTTAGTTGGGATCAAGTACAAGCTACTGTTTTATTATTACAGAGAAAAAGGAAATCATTTTTAAAACTTTGGATTATTTGATTTAAATGGAGTCAATGGGAGATGGCTTTTCCGGATAACGGAAACCCACACCTGTACATATAACTCACGTCAGACATAGCTAGCCTGCCGAATGCTGCCGAACTCCAACTCCCAGCGTTCTTAGCAGCAGCTTGGGCTTTTCCCTCTCGCTATAGCAAAAATATAAATAAATCTATAAATTCTTTTAAGGTGACTTTAAGGACACAATAATGGCAATTCTCTTTCCCTTGTTTTAGGATTGATAAAACTGAGTTAAGAACATTCTATAACTGCAAGGAATGACCGCTATTTATACTGAATGTCAGATTTAAAGGGACCCAATAATAACTCCTTAAAACTCATTTTCTGGGTTCCTTTGTTGCATCGACTCGGGACCATCTAGGCATGTGTATACCATCGCCACGAAACCCATTCACTGACCCACATGTTAAATAAGAAGCAGAAGTTGAATGTAATAATACATGAGCACATAAAGCTGCTGTCTGGGAGAAATAACTTCTAACATAAGCAAAATTACATTAGAGTTTAGTTTCCCTTTAAGGCCAGAGACACACAGGCAGATTTGGGGAGATTAGTCACCTGGCAACAAATCTCCTCTTCTTCGGGCGACTAATCTCCCCGAACTGCCTTCCCGCTGGCTAGTATAAAAATCACCAGCGGGATGGCACTTTGAGCGCTTCGTTTTCCGAAGTTGCATTAAGTGGAAACGTCGGACGACTTCGGAAAATGAAGGGCTCCAAGTGCCATCCCGCCAGCGATTTTCATTCTAGCCGGCGGTAAGGCAGTCCCATGTCTGGCGCGGTTACCGCTTTCGCCAGACTTGCCTTCGCCAGCTCAGACCAGGTAAAGTGCACTGGAGTGCATAGATCTTCCTCAGTCTTCTGTTTCATATTTTTAGTGGAAAAAGTTTCTAAGTCCCAAAAAACACTGGCATATTTTCCTTTTTTTCAGAGTGATAGCCTGCAAAAGTCTGAACATTTTTTTGGGTAACTGGTTTTCCCCATACATTTCCTAACATATGGAACATAAACTATACACTGGGCTCATGTGTAGGGCAATATAACAACTCTATTTTATTTATTAAGGTTCCCTGGACTTGTGTAATGTAATGTATTTGCTGCAACATATACGTCCATTCAACTTTAACTTCCCGCCGTATGCAAATTAGCCTGAGCGAAGACCTCTAACTAAGTTGCGCTAGGCAAAATTGAACGCTAGCAAATCTTCGCTTTGATTGCCGGAGAAAAAAAAAATTGCCAGCGTTCGGCGCCCTGGATGCAACTTCGCATTTTAGTAAATTAGCATTGTCCTAGCGAATTTATGCCTGGCGAAATGTTGCGATGGCTGCGAAGCCGTCGCTGGTGAATTTTGATCTAAGAACAACACTCAAGTAAAAACCCATGTCCCACTGAGACACATTCAGTTACATTTAAAAGGAAAAACAGCAGCCTGCCAGAAAGCATTTCTCTCCTAAAGTGCAGGCACAAGTCACATGACCAGGGGCAGCTGGGAAATTGACAATATGTTTAGCCCCATGTCAGATTTCAAAATTGAATATAAAAAAATCTGTTTGCTCTTTTATGAAATGGATTTCAGTGCAGAATTCTGCTGGAGTAGCACTATTAACTGATGCGTTTCCAATGACACAGAAATCCTGACCCTAAAACCCCCAGAAATGTTTTCAAACTTTCCTTAACCTGCCAAATTTTGTAAAGTGGATGTGGTATGTAAGGGGTGTGACCATAAAATGGGTGTGGTCCAAAAAATGTCACCGTGCTACTACGCCGCAGATCTTTTTGTCCCTCTTTCTATTTTTCAAATGTGGGGATTTATGCTCGGGGGTTATTTATCAAAGTCCACATTTATCTCAATATTTTCTGCTACAAACTCTGATCAAATCTGCTTATTTTTTATTATTATATTGTCCAGAAAATTTGCTTTGCGGGAAAAAAATCCAATTTTCACGATTTGTTCAGATTTTTTTTTTCCGATTTTCATAATTTTTTTGGAATTTTCACCTGAAAACTTCGGGGAATTGCACGAAACCCAGCGCACATCAAAAAAATCATTGGGACTTCTCCCATTGACTTATATGCAGCCTCGAGAGGTCTGAGATGCAGGATTTTTGGATTCAGACTTTTCCATCCTCGGGGGTTTAATAAATTCAGAAAAAATCATGATTTTGAAGTTAGATTTTATAAAAAAATTTTTTTCAGGATTTTTGCATTTGGAGTTTAATAAATAACCCCCAACAGTGTACATGTTATATCCAAAATATTCTTAATGAACAAGGCAAAAATAAAGGCACTATATGTTAATGCAGAATTACACGTGGAAATTACAAGCTGACTTCTGTTCAATTACCATTCCCAAGGAGTTGGGGAGTCCAACATGAGGCGCACACATCAAATTCACCCCGAACACGTGCCGTTTTGCAAAAAAAAATGACTTGATTTACTTGACTTTTTCTTACAACTTTGCCAACGGCATTGGGATCAAAAAAGGACAGAGAGCAGTTCCAGTTCATCATCGTTTTGGGAATTTTGCAAATAGTTTAAGGCATTGATGAAGATTTTTGCATGATATGGAAGAACTTTAATGTTCAGTATAAGGAAAGGGATCACTAGCTCGGAACAGTCCATCATCCCTCCCAAACCAACTAGTTGCTTTCCCTGAAAGGTCCCTGGGCCCCATACAGGCGTGGAATCTGCAAACGGGTTGGTGGCTGCTATCTTCAGTTATGTCTAGTACGGATGGGCGAATCTGACCCGTTTCGCTTCGGCAAAAATCTGCCGCCTACAATAATTTACCAAAATGCAATAAAGTCTATGGGCAGCAATTTTTTTTTTTGGACGACCTGCAAAAATTTTTTTGACATGCTACATTTTTTTTCTACTTTTGGAGGCTATGGGCGTCATTTACGCTCCGAAATTTGCCAAAAAAATTCGCTCATCCCTGATGTCTAGTCTAGATTTGCAGTCATGGCTCCTGGATGGTGATGCCCAGTAAAGAGCAGGGCCAAATCTGGGCTCCGTATGCTCTAGGTTGGTGACTTCTGTCTAGGAGTCCATGTGCAACAGGGCAGGCTCAGCATCTGTACATGGGTTGATTCAAAATGATTCAAAATCCTATTTTATCACATTAGTCAAGCAAAATGAACTTTAATTACTCTATAAAAATTATTTGAATCTTGTTTCCTTCAGTCTGGGAATTAATAATTATAACAAGCAGGCAGGAGCCATTTTGTGGACACTGTTATTAAGACAAGTCTTGTATCTTCTCAGAATCTTGTTTGTGCACCAGAATGGGGGACCCGATGTCCATTTCCATGCCCTGACTACACAATTAAATGGTAAAGAGAACGGGGGAATGTGTGGAGAGCTGTGACATCTAGGAAGTGTTGAATGGAAAGTGAAAGTAATTGTCTGCCCCGCCTCTATGCCATTGGCATAGAGGAGGGGCAGACAATATTTGATTGACAGCCGAGATTTTTAAATGAGTTTACAACAGCTATGAATGCTTTAATAAAAAATTTGGAGACTACCCACAAAGTGGGTCAAACAGGGCTGATCCAATCCCTTTGCTTTCGGACTGTCAGTCTTCTCATAATGCAGAGCCACTGGGAGACAACATCATCAATGGCTCAATGGGGCCATCACTAATGCACCATAGATAAATGACAGAAATCAGGAAGGCTTTAGCCCCCATATGTAGGTGTGGAGCGCCTGTTAACACATATTATGCTTTTTCCCCCCACAGAATTAATACCCATTAAAGGGCACCAATCATAACTAAAATAGTTACACTATGTAACAGTTCAAGAAATTGATTTTTAAAACAGTTAGAATTGTTTGTATAATGTAAATGATCAGCTCACTATTCCTTCTGCAAGATCTCCCCAATCTCCACTGCAGTTCTAGCTGAGGCAGGCATCTTGGATTTCACTGGCTCCTCCTACCTATCTTCACAGCCAACAACAGCTCTGAAATCTCGCACATGCTCAGTTGAAATTCCTTGGTTGCTTAGCAACCCTTCAAAGCTACTTTCAAATCAGCCAAACCTGTGTGTTAGCTGCTGTTCAGTAGTGCTGCCACCTGCTGGAAGTTACTGTGTGCCCTTCATTTGCATAATAACATCACCAGCAGGGGACAAGATAGGGAAATCTCCTGATATTTCTAGTAGAGGAGTTTACTAAAACAAGGCATTCTGGGTAAAATACTCAAAGCAATGCTACAATCTGAGCATGCTCCTGAAATTTACATGTTATGGTCACTGTTATAGTCTCAGTATGGCCTCCCTCAGTGAAAGAACCCATTTGACAAAGTAAGGGATTTTTTAAAACCTGCAGTTTTTTTCAAAAAACTATATATGTAGTTTGATTAAACATGTTTATGTTGTACTGGTCAGATTGTTAATATGTGTTTGATTTTGGCTGTGATAGGTGCCCTTTAAAATGCTTATAAAACACTATAAGGCAGTGATCCCCAACCAGTAGCTCGTGAGCAACATGTTGCTCCCCAACCCCTTGGATGTTGTTCTCAGTGGCTTTAAAGCAGGAGCTTAGTTTTGAGTTCCTGGATTGGAGACAAGTTTTGTTTGAATAAAAACCAAGTGTACTGCCAAACAGAGTCTCCTGTAGGCTGCCAGTCCACATAGGGGCTACCAATAGCCAATCATAGCCCTTATTTGGCACCACCCAGGAACATTTTTCATGCTTCTGTTGCTCCCCAACTCTTTTTACATCTGAATGTTGCTCACGGGTGAAAAAGGTTGGGGACCCCTGCTCTAAGGTAAAAGCAGTTTCTAAATAGCTTCAAAATGAGAAATAACAAACTATCAACTCTTTTAGTTTCAGCCAAAGAACTACAAGTCCCAGAATGTTTCCAGTATATCGTCTGTCTCATGCTGGAGACCCCGGCTCTTAGATGGGAGTTAGCTGGGGCCCAAAGTGTTATGACCCCTGAACAATTTTTCATGTTTGTTTTCCTTCACAAATCCGTTCTGTTCTGAGACAGGGTATATCTATATAACAGATTCTGAAGCACTAATGCAACTGTCCAAACTTGCTACAATTGCGCGGAACTATTTGAGTTTCAGGGCCTTCTATCTGCCCAAGGATAAGGCCACAAAGTGTCTGCTGTGCCACTGCCAATTCCATACAAAGGCTTGGGCCGTTACTGGATACAATAACAATGCTCTGCCAGTTGAAGTACAGGCTGAAGTTAGTCCATATCAATGAATCCCGGTTTGTCTGCCTGGCCCTAAACGTTGAGCACTTTATATACATACAAGTGAGCTGCGAAACACAGTGGGTTCCAGGCAGGACATCCATTGCCTTTGGGGCCTCCACGTGGTTCAGTACAGATGGATCATAAACACATGGTCTGTCCAAGAGATTGGATATAAAGCAAAACAGCAGCTCATAAAGCAACATTTTCTTCTGGATTTTGTCTTTAATGCAAAAATAGATAATCTTCCAGTCCAGTCTATACTATTCACAATTGTGTCCCATCCACGAGAAACGTTTAGGCAGTGGTCAGTACGTCTCCTCACAATGTCTTCTCATATGACAAATGACTTTGTGTGCTTGAATTCCTGCTGGCAGAAAACACACACACAGGAGAATAACTACTTGCTCTACTACATTCTCTTAAGGGTGGTGATACGCTAAAATTCCGGGGACGATTAGTCACCCAGCAAAAAATCTCATCTTCTTCAGGTGACCAATCTCCCCGAAATGCCTTCCTGCCAGCTAGAATGTAAATCCTGGACGGGATGGCACTCGGAGTGTTTTCCGAAGTCGCCAGGAAACTTCGGGCGACTTCGGAAAACAAAGCGCTCCAAGTGCCATCCTGCCGGCGATTTACAATGTAACCGGCGGGAAGGCAGGCCAGGGAGATTAGTCGCCTGAAGAAGATGAGATTTGACAGTGGGCGACTAATCTCCCTGGAATCTTAGCGTGTGTCACCACCCTAAAAGTCCAACTTGTGCTCAATTAGATGTGAAATGTGAATTGATGCCGAAAATATTCGTGGAACTATGAGCAAATGACTGTGGGAATAATGTTTTCTTATGTCTTTAGCCCAGTAATAGGCTAAGGGGGTGAAATAATGATGGACGTCAGAAGACAGGAGACTTCTTCACAGCAGGGATAACTGATTGACTCCAATAAAAGAGGTTGAATAAGCTGGGGCACAATGTAATATCGCCTGATTCGTAATCTGTAGGACATTCTTGGCCTAGTGTCCCCAAATAAGAAAGACCTAATGCAGCTCAGAACTACTGCCTGTGACAACCCCAATTTATTCCCCTCATCCAATGTAGTAATAACCCATTTCTCCCCATCTACTAGCCCTGCCTCCTTTACATCTACCATGTTCATTTTATTTTAAGGTGGCAACCCTGCTTTATAATGGCAACACCCCTTTCTCACAGTACAAGACCTGTTATCCAGAATGCTCAGGACTTGGGGCTTTCCGGATAAGGGGTATATCTGTAATTTGGATCTCTATACCACAAGTCAGCTAAAAATAATTTAAACATTAAATAAACCCAATAGGATTGTATTCCCACCAATAAGGATTAATTACATCTTAGTTTGGATCAAGTACAACATACTGTTTTATTATTACAGTATATTTTAAAATTTTCAACTATTTGATTAAAATAGAGTGTATGGGAGATGACCTTCCTGTTATTCGGATCTTTCTGGATAAAGGGTTTCCGGATAATGGATCCTATATCTGTAACATGTTTTTTTTCTATAGTATCCATAGCATTGCACAAGCACAAAAAGGTACAAAATACTGAATCCTTATTTATATTATTACCCGACACTTACATTCTCCTTCTGTGACGCAGTCTTCTGAGAACCTTCCTTTCTGTAAGTGACAAAGAAATTGCCATTTCTCAGACAAATAATCTTCTTGGACAGCATAAATAATGTACATTCTACTGAAATAGTGGATTGTTCCTTTCATATGATGTTGTGGCTTAAATCGGTGGATTATTGCATATGGTATTAAAACATTATTATAACTGGCAATTTGGCCAGTTGCATCAACCTGTAGATAACTACCATATTAGGTACGGCTATGGGCGCTGCTCTTGCAGATTATATATACACAGTAGGGGGTACATAATTCTCTCTCTCTCTCTCTCTCTCTCTCTCTCTCTCTCTCTCTCTCTCTCTCTCTCTCTCTCTCTTTATATAAATACTAGGGATGCACCGAACCCACTATTTGGGATTCGGCTGAATTCCCGAACCCTTCATGTAAGATTCAGCTGAATACTGAACCAAATCCTAATTTGCATATGCAAATTATGGATGGGAAAGGAAAAAAACAGGAAAATGTTTTTATTTACTTCCTTGTTTTGTGACAAAAGGTCACATGGTTTCCCTCACCCTAATTTGCATATGCAAATTAGAATGCACATCCCCTAATTTGCATATGAAAATAAGGGGTTGGATTCAGTTCAGCCAGGCACAATGATTAAGCAAAATCCGAATCCTGGAGCGAATCTCGAACCGAATCCTAGATTTGGTGCATCCCTATAAATTACAGCTGCCTATTGAAAAACATAAAAGAAAATAAACCTTAATTAAGTTTCTGCTTTGAAAGCTTACAATATAGGTGGTTATAGTGAAGATGAAGACAACTATAATGCAATAACATTACTCATCGAGGCTGAAGGTCACTGTAACTATGGAGTTTCAGCACTGAAAAGTTTTCTCCCCTCGGTTTCTAAAGGACTCGTACATAACTCTTAACATCATTACATGTTTATGAATATTTTATTAATGTTTTCTTGCTCTGAACCATGGCTAAAAGCATCAGTAAAGTATACGTTGTGTGCGCCTGGCATAACCCTGACTCTAGGCAGTTAGTCAGCGAGCAACGTTAATGGGATTATGGCACAAAGAAATAAATGAAAGCCGCGATACTCACCCAGATGTGTTTCCTTCTGGAAAGAAAAGAGAAATTAAAAACAAAAAAGGGAATTAATGTTCTGTAACATATTCAAACGAAACACAGCAAAATCTCTAATTGAGATTAAATAAATGTACGCAGAGCTACTAATATGTGCAGCACTGTAGGGCAATATTTTAGCATACGATATTATATTGAGTGTTCTGTCCTCATTGGTGTTTTTAGGAGCACTGGCATGGTAGCACACACTGAATGTATGTATGTACCCGTGTATATACAGGCTATATTCTTAAAGGATAACTAAACCTTTAAAATAAGTGAATGTAAAATTGACGCGGGTACTATTTTAAGACATTTTGCCATGTACATTCATTATTTATTTTGTTTCAATTCCAAGATATTAAGGGATACATGTGCTGTTAATATGAATGAATTTTGTTACAACAGCGCCACCTGCTGGTCATTTTACAACCAGTCTGACCACCGAGTAGTCAAGGAAGTTGTCAGGAGAAAGAAAGAGGCTGCTCTGATGTTTTTCTGGTTAGGGAAAAAAAGATAAAAAACGCTTTCAAATCTAACCAGAAGAACATCAGAGCAGCCGCTTTCTTTATCCTGACAACTTCCTTGACTACTTGGTGGTCAGACTGGTCAGAAAATGACCAGCAGGTGGCGCTGTTGTAACAAAATGTAATCTAAGCCCTGTCACATCAGTTTATATGACAGGCAAATCTCATTTTCTACTTGATGATTTGCAGCAACCCCTAAGCTCACCTTCTCAACAGCTGCTTAGAGCCCACTGAGCATGTGCAGTGTCACTGACGCTCTTAACAAAATCCATGATTGGAAACTCCTGTGACAGCTTTTAAGGTCTGGATCATTGCTACTATAGAGAAGCTGAACCTTTAGGCCCTTTCAATAAGTTCTAGTCCTATTCATTTTTAAGGTTTAGTTCTCCATGAAATGCTTTCGCTGAAAAACACATTCAAATGTGTTTTATACCGGTAACAATGCACTAGCGCACTTTTACACAAATGATGCATAGAATTAAAGCTGTATGGAACCTGTTATCCAGAATGCTTAATTTGGATCTTCATGCCTTAAGCCTACTAGAAAGTCATGTAAACATGAAATAAACCCAATAGGCTGTTTTTTCTTCCGATAAGGATTAACTATATCTGAGTTTGGATCAAGTACAAGTTACTGTTTTATTATTACAGAGAAAAGGGAATCATTTTAAAAAATTTGGATAAAATGGAGTCTATGGGAGGCGGCCATTCTGTAATTTGGAGCTTTCTGGATTAAAGGAATTCAATTGGGTGGTGCTATTATTATTGCCGCCAGCAGAGGGGGCAAGTCACTTGTTTTTATAATAAAGTCAGGAAAAGGTTCTGGTGAGACTGGAAAATGTCTAAATAAACGGTGCAGTTCCTGTGCTGCAAGGAGCAACACTTCCTTTGTAACAAAAATAGAGGAGACAATGTAAACACCACTCGCCAGATGTAAATGATGTGAATCACTTTTAACTGGCAGCACTTCAATTTAAAACTACAGTTCCCAGCAGCCATCGATAGCCAGAGCTAGGGATTGGAAGCTGCTGGACGGCAGGAGGACAGCACTCACTGCTTTCAGGACTGGACTGGAAAGTTGGTGGTGAAATGTGCTGTTCTTTGGTCAGGAGGGGGGCGGCGGGGGAAAAAACTTTAGTCCTCTGGCTTAAAGGAACAGTAACATCGTGTGTTTTAAAGTAATAAAAATATAATGCAGTGTTGCCCTGTACTGGTAAAACTACTGCGTTTGCTTCAGAAACACTACTATTGTTTATATAAATAAGCTGCTGTGTACACTTTTTTGTGTTACTGTTCCTTTAAATGAATGAATCAGTTCTCCAGAATATACCATCACATCAATACATGACCAAAGCTTGCACCCCATAAAGGGACACATTTAGTAAAACCCAAGACAAGGACAAAGAAGACCTTCTGTATCACTAGTTTTAAAGGATGAAGATTATAACTTCCCATTAAAGGGAAAATAAAGTTAAAATGCAGATGCTTCCGTATAAAACTGTGCAAACGGTATATATCAGTAATTCCACCACAGTTCCAAGAATATCTAGAATACAAACTATGTGCTCAACCCTTATCTCACCCCCTTTCTTACACACTGCTCCGGGTCACCCTAAAGGGTAGGAATCACTACTTTAGACTGGGTATCCACCAAACTACAATTGAACCCCAATTTGCATATTCAAATTAGGGAAACTTTTAAAAATTGTCATTACCCGAGAACAAAAAATTGTGTTCGGTAGTATAGCGGGTTAAAGGGGCTGTTCTCTTTTAGTTTTGATGTATATATATATATATTTATTTATAAGTACAAGTCAGTGGTGTGTGATAACAGATGCAAGTAGGGATGCAGGGGTGTATCTCCTCGCATTTTATATCCTCTGCAGGGAGTCCATTCCATGTACCAGGAACTTCTCATATCATGTCTCAGGCCTGAGCTTCCCAGCAGCAGGTATTTTACTTTGTTTTTATTTCTATGCATTGCTCTGTTTCCTTAAACAAAAACACATTATAGGAAGGTTGTGGCCTCCCTCCAGTGTGTGTTTTACCCTATAGAATTTGTCCCTTCCTTCTCCTGCTGTTTCTTGGATTAAAAATGAAAAATAAATATGGATTCTGTTTGGAATCCCTGAGCCGGGCGCAGAGGGCAGCAAACGTGTTATCTCATTTCCTCCATTACTCTGATGATGTCACAGGAAACAGGAAGGGTCCATAGAACATGAGATAAGGGCAAGCGGGAGGCAGCAGGAGAACAGTCAGGGGCATCCGTCAAAAAGATCCAGTTAGTACAGATGGAACATTCCAGTACAGCATTACAGCAATTAACATTCAGCCTTTCTATGACAGATGTGACCTCACTCTCTCCTAATGTTATGATGAATCCTCCATCCCAAGCTCAGCTTCTTTGTGGCAGCCCAGAAAACACTGAGCATGTACAGTGCCGCTCAAAAGATGGCCTAACAAGCGACCAGGGTCGGACCGGGGGGCCCGGGGGACCCCGGGACTGCTGTCCAGCGGCCCCCCTCCAGCCCCCCGCCCCCCTGCTAATACGTGTCGGCTCAGCAACAGTGCCGATTGGCACGCATTCGCGATTCAAATATATGGAGAAGGGTTCTGGCCCGGCGGGGGCCCACGAGGGTCGGGGCCCACCGGGTTTTTTCCCGGTATCCCGCCGGGCCAGTCCGACACTGTATCAAACAGTGCCTAAGGGAGGCCATACATGGGCAGATTGAAGCTGGCGATATCAGTCCTTTAGACCAATTCTGCAGCTTATCTGCCCATGTAGGGGACATTCTGATGGTTCTCCACGATTGATATCAGGCCAAACATCGGGCAGATGTCGATTGGTCAGGTTTCAACTTTTTCGAGGATGCCATGGGTTAGTTTAAATGCGGTCCTCGTCCTGACGGCTCCCCTTTTCTTCATTGTAATCCGATCGTTTGGCCCTAGGGCTGAACGATCGCATTGATCTGATAGCGCACGGTCTTTGGTGGGTTAAGATCCAGTCATTTGGCGACTTTGCCAAACGAGTGAATCTTTTCTTTTCCAATTATATTTCTTGGTATTTTGCATAGACAATAAGAACAAAAACAGCAAGCAAAAGTTCATGTCAATTTACATAGTAAGAAGAAAAGAATTATTACATAACAATTCATTACAAATAAAACATCAAATACCGAATTTAACAGAAATTCATCATGAGAAATAAAGTAAAAAAAATAAAGTTATATAAAATAAGAGCTTCGTCGGAATTATACGTAACCTTCTCAATAAAGACTCTATCCTCAAACTCCAGAATTTGAAAATAGGGAGCCCAAACCCTTAGAAAAATTTTCTCTAAAGCCTATGTTACCATATCTAAAACTTATTGCTTCATCTATGCAAAGAGACTTAAGATAAGATAAAAATAACCTTTAAATCTGGGGAAGTTACGAGTGGATCTTATCACATATGGCCTCCTTTAGACACTCTAATAATGGAAAATATGGGACAACTTCTCACAGCCTTTGGGGTATATGCAATTATTAAAACAAAAACATATTAGGACCTTCGTAAAGAAGGTGGTCAAATATGATCTTGAATATCACAACTACTCAACTTCCAGGACACGGCCCTTAAGCTGGTCATAGGCTATCATAAGTAGGGATGCACCGAATACAGGATTCTGCCCAGCCGAACCGAATCCGAATTTGCATATGTAAATGAGGGGCAGGGAGGGAAATCTGGTGACCTTTTGTCACAAAACAAGGAAGTAAAAGATGTTTTCCCCTTCCCACCCCAATTTGCATATGGAAATTAGGATTTGGTTTCGGTATTCGGCCGAATCTTTTGCAAAGGATTCGGGGGTTCGGCTGATTCCAAAATAGTGGATTCGGTGCATCCCTAGTCATAAGTTGCTATTGTACGAAACAAAGATTCATATGATTTTCAGACCGTGCGTGGATTTTCTCGACATTTTTTGTGCCATGGCAATTGGTCGACCCACCCAGACAGCAACCTGAAACACGTTCTATGGATGTGTACTGCATTTAGGGTTGCCACCTTTTCTGGAAAAAAATAATGGCCTTCCTATATATTTATCTTTTTTCCCTGTTAATAACATTGGGATCAACCATCATTTTTACCGACCAGGCCGGTAAAATACCAGCCAGGTGCCAACCCTAACTACATTACATGCCCTTTGCAGCATCCATGTCACCACAGATATTTATGTATATATGTATGTATTTATAATTTTATTTGTATAGCGCTCCTTGAGGGCAAAGCACTGTACAGCAAAACAATAGATTAGTAGTAACAAACATGGGGTCACTGCATTAATAAGTAACAATAAGTGCATTATTAGAAATACAATTCACATGAATATAAAATATAATTACAATAAAGATTAAGTGCTCAGTGTCAAGGAGACAAAAGGATGGAGGATCATACCCCGTAGGGCTTACAGTCTAAATATATATATCCCAAACCTACTGACAAACCAATAGAATGGCAGAAATCCATGTTTTCGAAATCGAAAAACCACACTAGCACACGAGACTTGTGTCTGCAGGGCAAGCCCTTGCAAAGGTTTTTACTGCGGTGGTGCAACGTTTCGTTGCACCACCGCAGTAAAAACCTTTGCAAGGGCTTGCCCTGCAGACACAAGTCTCGTGTGCTAGTGTGGTTTTTCGATTCAGTTACTAGGAGGTCATCGTATCCTCCATTCACTGTGCACTGAGCAAAGCTATATACCTGCACAACGGGTGTGCAAGGGTCTACTCCAATTGAAGAAATCCTCGTTTTAACAGCAGTTACAACCATCTTGGAGTTTTGTACCACCACTCAACCACCCCCGAAACAACCATCAGAACCCACATTATTGTACACCATGCGACTGCATTGGATTTTGGTACTACAAGACAAGAATCTAAAGGTTCCTCATTCTGCGATATTTAGAACAAATTTGCAGGCACGTTGGAACATCAGAAACAAGAAAAATTGCCTGCTCCCTTTGATTATACCAAGTGGTGGGCAGAAACATCCCTCCTAGGAGAATCTAACTGTCAGCCGACGGATCAAGTGTGAATGTAATGATTCTCCTTCTCTACCTATAAAAACATTCTAGGTGATTCAAATTTCTGTTTCGTATACCATCAAGTCTCGTGACAACTCCTCCTCTCTCTTTCTCTCACTTTATTTTCATATTATTTTACTCCCTTTTCTCTCCTCCAGTTTGTTTTATTTCATTGTCTCCAACTTGTTGCCATATCCTGATAATTGCTGCTGGAGTGTGAGACTGACAATGCTCAGGAAACATATGCTACAATGGAAAGTCTATGTTTGGAACACTGTAGTGATGATAATAATAATGATACAGACTCCATGGCTAGCCTTTATGATATTATGTTGGTTGTCCTGCCTGAAAAATCAATAATATAGTTTGAAGAAAATGAAGAAGGGGAGCTGCTGTGGTCAACTTTGAAGGCCACGATTATTACTGATACTGGGCTGCTGAACCTCTGGGCTGATACAGTAAATTCAGTACATAAAATAGCATTTCTCCCCTTACTATTGTCAAGAGCTTAGCTCTCCTTGTAACTTAAATTATAGCAGGGCATCTAAAGGCAGAAAATGTAGAAAAAAACCCTAAATCTTGCAGTCCATGACTCAATGACTCAATCAATCTCCTTCTACATTCTCACACATACTCCTTAGGTGTGACTACTGTAGTTGCCCCCCTGTAATCAAGAGTTGCGTATAGATGTGAAACTCAAGGCCCCATTCTTCCGCTTCAATTTCTGCCTCCTGAGTGGTGTATTCTCTGTCCAGAAAGAAGGTGTAGGAAGTGGGTTTGAATATCATGATTGCCGCAATGTGACCCCTATTATTATTATTAAACAAGGGCTTTTATGTTGCCGGCATTGAAGAATTTATTTCCCAATTATGTGACTTGTCCTTGTGTCAGACAGCAATCTAGACTTACTTTATGGCCCACCTTCCGATGTGTTTTATAGCTAAGCATATGGGCAGGCATTAGTCAAGGCTAGATCAATGATCCGGGAAATCCAGGAATTTCATTATTCCCAGAACTCAACAAAATCTGTAAAATGAAAAATACCCCCTAATTATTAGCAGTGCTTAAATCACTTGATGTCCCGTATGTGTTCAGATCACTGGTATTCACTGGGAGTGAGAGCTGTAGTTATGATACTTGAGAGCACAGGCAGCACATGGCTCATTTATAAACACTGGGCAAATTTGCACCCATATAACCATGACAACCAATCAAACTTTTGCTTTTATTATTCAACCTGAGGCTGGCTGGAAAAATACAGTCACTGATTGGTTGCTATGGGTTGCTGCCCGTGTCCAAATTTGCCCAGTGTTTATAAGTGAGCCTCACTGTCTCTTATTCTGGTTATCTCCCCGCACCAAACACATGCCCTGAATACTACTACTGTGTATCTAAGTTTAGTTAGAGCCCACTAAATCTTCCCTGTATTCCATTCCAGACTGGCATTGTTTAATTCACTGGGCGTTGACTCCTTCCAAATGAAGGATAATAATACATACGGCCCATTCAAGGCAGGAAATTGGTTGTGAATTTTCTAGAAAAAGCAACACCGCTCTGGGAAGAATGCTCTGCGCTGCCTACTTTTTAATTAACTGCCTGTTCTAAAACCTTTCCCGGTCCCTTTGGCTGAAAAAAGGATCAATAATTCCCGAGAAGCAATTTAATCATAAAAAATAGACAATTTGTGTAGCCAGGAGGACACTTTTAATTGGATCAACAAATCATTCACTTGTTACAAGCGGACGCATGTCTTCATTGCAACGAAATCTCCCCCAAATCCGAGAATGGAATAGGCTGAATTACATAGAGAAATAAAACTAATATACGGGCTTTCAAGTTAAATATCCCCTTCACTGACTTTGTTACAAACACACAGGGGGCATTTCTGTCCCTCTGGCTGATTTTTAAGACAAAACATAACTGTGGATCAATAAAGTAAACAGGAGCCTGTGGGCAGCCGTATAAATAACAGTGATTCACTTATGACACGATCCCTTAAGTACAGTTAAAGCAGGAGCCGCGGACCATTGCACAGCACACAAGCCTTGGGGCCTCAATGACCTACTATCATCATTCCCAGCTTAAATGTAATAGTGTAGGTAAGTACTGAGGTTTCTTTAAAAAATTATTTAAATGACTGCACTTCTGAGGTTTGCTCTGTACCCCCAGTGACTCTAATCGTGAATTGGGGACCCCCGGTTGTCGTTCCTCTTCTCCAATCAACACAAAAGTACTTTACATAAGGATGCCGCAATCTTTATTTGATTTTCCCTTGTGCTGTTCTGGCTGGGAAAATGCGCAGTAGAGTAAAGTAAAAAAATATATTGTGTCCTCAAAGCTGAGGGTGAAGCAAGGGATCTCTCCGAAAAAATCAAAGAAATTTATAGTTTTAAAAAAATTGGAGTGCCAAATTGTTGGGCACCCACCATAGATTATAGTTGCTTTGCTCCTGGGCTTCAAAAAGTAATGGACTGGGCTACTGGGACTGGGCTACTGGGACTGGGCTACTCAGGCACCTTTATGTCACAAGAAGTGGTAGTGCAGGGGAAGAACACTCCTTACTATAACCAAAGGGTCACTATACACAAGAATTGTCCTGCTGAATTGTGCTTATCAAAAGGGAATCCCTATGTTGGAGTCTCTCTGTAGTAGTTATGGGCAAACTTTCCTCAATGATAACTGTCCCCTAAACCACATGCAAATCCCTCTAAGAAGATTATAACACAAAGTGGCCACAGAAGGAGAAGCAGAAGGTTCTAAATAGGTACAAGACTGACTGCTGGACGCTAGAGAAAACAAAGGAAGAGGCCAACAATATACCTATAAACCAATGAATACATAGCAATAAACCAATCATTCATCTTACTTTTTTTATAGTGAATAAAGTACCCCCTCTTGTAAAATATAAGGATATTATAAGTCACTGAGGAGTTCCATGACCATATAAAAATAGGAGACCGAAGACCGAGGTGACTTCTAATATCTTTATATTTTGCAACAGGGGGTACTTTATTTATTATAATACACAAGTTTCAGTGAGTCATGTGACAGAAATGACATCACTAAGCTCTGATTATAACCGATGACATCACTAAGTCCCGTTTATACAGATATCATTTACAGGATCTTCATGGCTTTTGTGTATTATATACCAAAAAACCATCCATTCACCTCTTACTGTTTATATAGTGAATAAAGTACCCTCTCTTGTATAAGGATATTATAAGTCACTGAGGAGTTACATGACCATATAAAAATAGGAGACCGAAGGCTGAGTGTTTTTATACAGGTCATGGAACTCCTAGGTGACTTCTAATATCCTCATATTTTGCAACAGGGGGTACTTTATTATAATACACAAGTTTCAGTGAGTCGCGACAGAAATGACATCACTAAGCTCTGAGTATAACCGATGACATCACTAAGCACCATTTATAAGGATATCATTTACAGGATATCCATATTATATTGATTTATGGTATATTCATTGAATACAGAGCAAAAAAATAAAGTTTCTAGGGATGCACTGAATACACTATTTTGGATTAGTCAAACCCTTGACTAATAAAAAGATTCAGCCGAATACTGAACCAAACCCTAATTTGCATATGAAAATCAGGGTGGGGGAGGGAAAAAAGAGCATGCGTGGCGCATTTTTTTTGTGACAAAAAGTCACGTGATTTCAAGGATTCAAATTTGTTTGGCCAGACACAAGGACTAGGCCGAATCTTGCTGAAAAAGGTGCATCCCTAGAGGTTTCTGGCCTAGGACTAATACCAGAATTGACGAGGGTGCCCAAAGAGAAAAGTCTTCACTCAGTAACTTAAGAACATATTATGGATGCCCATTGCCCAACCCATGTCTCTAAAGCTGTGATTGAACTATAAGTACCAACACCACCCAATGAGAGGATTTTAAGGGGTGTTGCAGCCTTTTCTTCTATGTCAAGGACCCCCATCTGAGTATGAAACACAAAGAAGAATTTCTTCTCAGCACACTCCTCCAAAACGGGCTCTGCAAAGGTTATATGCAAATAGCAGCACTGGTGATCAGCCCAGTCAGCTTCTTTTTGGGGTAAACTCCTTCCAGCCAGTGTATTTGTGTTGCTGACTAACACAGAGTGCAGTTCAATAATATTACAGTAGTACTCCCAGATAAACTCCCAGCACCCTCTCTGCCAGGGCTGCTGAGAACGGTGCCTTAACAGAGGCCAGCAACCTGCAGGTTCTAGATCTACTCAAGGTTCTAGAGTACCCAAGTGCCACTTACTTGAGAAATATCCTTTTCTCTGAGCATAGAAGACACCAAGTCCGCAAAATAACATGACGAGCGCCACAACTACCACTCCTGCTATGATTCCAGCTACATTCAAGTCATCTGTAGGGAAGAGAAACAGTCAATATTTAGTGATGCAAAACATGTATGATGCCCAACTGGAGACCTCAGCTCCTCTGTCGTTAGTGGCAGCAAATCCTGGGGAAAATATTATTTGTGGGGGACCCTTATTAACCCTTGCCTCGGGCAGCAACATCTCCACAAATCTATATGGTATACAGTTAATTTGTGTCACATCAAAGTGGAGCAGGCTCTGGGAAAAATATTATACAAGTTATTGTCAAATGAAGTCATGTTACAGTAATGTTTGTGCTTGCAGAGGAAAAGCTCTTTTCTCACAAAGCAGCAGTTCTGCCCTGCTTTATGGCTGAGAGTCTGGCTACCTTTATAGCACAGCATTCAGACCACAACAGGCATGTGTGTGAGAGAGGCAAATTCCCTAACCTGCGAAAATTCGCCAGCGACTAGTGATGGGCGTCAAAAACGAGACCCTGATGCCATTTTCGCAAATTTTTCGGCGCAAATTCACCCATCACTACCAGAGATAGCTTTGCATATCATCGCTACACTACGCCAGGTGAAAATTCGCTCAGACGACGATAATTTGCTAAAATGCGAAGTTGCGTCCAGGGCACCGAACGCTGGCAAATTTTTGCCAATCAAAGTGAAGATGTTCTAGTGTTCAATTCTGCCTAGAGCAACTTCGTTAGAGGTCTTCGCTCAGGCTAATTTGCATACGGCAGGAAATTATAAAGTTGAATGGACGTATATGTTGCAGTAACTACATTACATTACAGGGAACATTAATAAAGACAATGGAGTTGTTATAATGCCCTACACATGAGCCCACTGTATAGCTTATGTTCCATATGTTAGAAAATGTAGGGGGGAACCCGGTTCCCCCCAAAAAAATTTTAAGGACTTTTGCAGGCTATCACTCTGAAAAGGCTGGCGAAAGAGGTAACGTTCAGTAAAATCCGCATATTGGTGAATTTGTGGAGTTGCGTCCATTCGCCAGGGCGAAAATTCGTCCGGCGATAGAGTGCGAATAAGTTGTCTTTTTGAGAGAGAGAGAGAGAGAGAGAGAGAGAAATCCGGCCATTGTTAAAAGGGTGGTTCACCTTTAAGTTAACTTTTAGTATATTATAGAATAGCTATTTCTAAGCAACTTTTTATAGTTGTTGAATTATTAGCCTTCTTCTACTGACTCTTTCCACCTTTCAAATGGGGGTCACTGACCACCATCTATAAAACAATTTATTGTTATGGCTACTTTTATTACTCATCTTTCTATTCATATTACAGTCCCTTATTAAAATCAATGCATGGTTGCTAGGGTCATTTGGACCTTACCAACCAGATGAAATTGTAAACTGGAGGGCTGCTGAATATCACTCTCTCCGTCATTCTAAAAGTTAATTTAAAGGTGAACAACCCCTTTAACATCAGTGCAGGGTTCTGAGCAACGAAGAGTATAAATGAGCAGAGTAATTGAGTTTAGAAATCATAGCAAACGACATTTATAAATATGTTATTTTTGAAATCCAGATATATTTATTGCCAGGAAACTGCCTGATGCTAATTAGCAAATACATTGTGATGATAGAATTGAAGTGACTGATTTAACTATGCCAATCTTATTCTATACTACAGATATTAATTCTGATTATCACCTCAATTATTGCAGACACTCATCCTTAATAATGGCAGTAAGGGGGAGTTCTAGCCAGAACCCTTGCATCCAGAATCGACCTTATCCTGATAAATCTCTCCTCCCATCTTTAATTCAAAATCATTTCAGGTTTATTAGAGACACTCACCGACTTGCAGTCGCCTCACAGCACATTTCTGAGACTTGCCGATGCCGTTGCTGGCTTCACAATAATATTCCCCCGTATCCAATTTTGCAACTGTGTTGAATTGCTATATGGTGGGACACAAACCATCAGGTTATTCCAGCAATAAGAGCATGAAGGCAAGGGGCACAGACTGCAGAGGGATATCTAAGGGCAAAGCATGTAACAGGGAGCAACATTTTCCCAATATCATCGATTGCTATTTTAAAGGAGAAGGAAAGGCTAAAATTAAGTAAGCTTTATCAGAAAGGTCTATATAAATACACCAGTAAACCCTCAAAGTAATGCTGCTCTGAGTCCACTGTCAAAAGAAACACAGCATTTCTTTCCTTCTATTGTGTACTCATGGGCTTCTGTATCAGACTTCCTGTTTTCAGCTTAAACCTCCAGGGCTAGGGCTTGAGCATGCTCAGTTTACTCCTCCCTCCCCCCTTCTCTGCTGGAATCTGAGCCTTGAGCTATGAGTGAGCAGGGAGAGACTCAGACAGGAAGTGATGTCACACCAAGCTAATATGGCAGCTGCTATCCTAAAAAAAGAGAGAGCTTCTACAGCCATTTACTAAGTATAGAAAAAGCATTCTACAGAATAAATATAGCGTTCTTGCTTCCATTATTGGGGTTAATCTTTTGGCAATAAACTGCCTCGGCAGCTTTCCTTCTCCTTTAAAAAGTTTTTTTTTTCAATATAGCATTAGTATTGATGAGACTAAAGTACTACTGGATTGTTATTCTGATTTACCCTTATTACCTCCTGAAATCAGATAGAGAGCTCAGTATAAACAAGTCTCACCCATCCTTCATATGTTTATTGGGTCCCTAAGCTCAGTAAGTGACAGCAGCACAGAGCATGTGCAGTGAATCAGCAGATCAGATGGGGAGCTACTGGGGCATCTTCAGAGACACAGATCTTTACTGCTAAAGGGTTGTGGTTGCCTTGGGCTTGAATAGTTTCCCAAAGCATTTCTAGCATTAAAGTTTAGTTCTCCTTTAACTGTGTTGCACATCAAATAGAATGCCTTGAACAAAATGAGGTGTAAGTTGCCAAAAGCCTGGAAGAACATAAAGACAGACATTTGCCATACTTATTACCTTGGTCTGCTGTGACTCCTCTCCCCCCCATACTAAACTAATGATGTGGTCCAACAACAATGATGAGACTATAATCCATTGTCTCTGGCTCAATTTCCTACACTAACACAGAGCAAACCTCAGGGGTCATATCTACACAACATTATTGTGCCACAGAGGCCAAGAGATTTAATCTTTGCAGCAATGTCTGTGGTGACACTCTGATTAAATGTCAAGGCTGACTGTGTGACAAATTGCCCTCTACTCTGAGGGATTGTCAAATTCAATGTCAGAAGGCTGATATATCATCACACTGTAAAAGGGGTATCATACTGAATAGGGCGCACCATAATGGGTATAGCAAGTAAAAGCTGACACTGGTGTTTACACTTCATCATCATTACAGTAAACCACGGGCGAAGTGATTCCCATTCAGCACAGAGAGATGATACTGTCGGTGGTTTGAGGTTTTAGGCCATGGGCACCCACTCTTTGCCTCATCTCAGTATATCTGAATTAGATCTGCCTGTGTGTGCTCACTTGCATCAGCGCTGGAGCCGAGGTCAAGGCAAATACACAAAATGAGGCAACTTCGAGCCGACCTCCGCGCTGATGTGTGGGAAGCAGAAGTGTCTCGGATGAATGGAGCAGGACCAACATGATAAGCTTCTCCCATCCTGCAAAAATACTTTGCTGAGAGCAGCGGAGACGTTGCTCAGTGTGTTCATGGCCTTATGATTTAATATATCTCCCTTACGTCCCATAATGTGGGCTTGTCCATCTAGGGGGGCCCAAGGAACATTACAGAGGTCGAGGCTTGAAGGCCAATTAGGATAAATGCTTGTTTGGTGATTCAGTTTTCTGCTGCCATAGATACCAGTCACTGAACGCCAGCATCAATACCTGTGGGGAAGGAATATGAGATAACCTGCTGCCTTAGGCTAGGGCTACACAGTGGAACAACTATAGAGGAAGCAGACCCCACAGTCACAGGGGGGGCCTGGGGAAAAGGGGGGCCCGGAATGCGGGATCTGCTTCCTCTATAGCCAACAAACCACCCCCCTTCCCCAGCCACTCTCTTACCTGCACGGGGAAGCAGATTGCATTGGCATGGGGCGGACAGTGGGAGGAGCCTGGGCAGAGAGTGGGCGGGGTCTGAATGGGGAGTGGGCGAAGGCAGAAAGTAGGTGGGAGATTTTTTTGCAGGGGGGCCCGGTGCCAGGCCCGGACTGGCAATCTGTGAGTTCTGGCAAATGCCAGAGGGGCTGTTGTAAGATCCCATAGACATTCACTGTGGAGTGGGCTGGTGGGAGACTGGTTGGGCCTCTGTGTACTTGAAATGCCAGGGCCCATTTTGAGTCCCAATCCATCCCTGCCCGGTGCACTCTAGTGACACCACATCACATGGATCTCAGGCTACGGAGAAATGCAGACCGAAAATCTGCTCCTCCACTGCTTTTCTGCTGCTTCTCTGCCTGCACCCAAAAACATTACCTCTGCTCAGGTGCAGGTAAACGCAGACAATTTCAGTGTGAAATCCAAAATTTTGCATTTTGAAATTGATATCGGCCATGTCTGCCTGCACCCACGCAGATATAATGTTACTGGGTGCAGGGAGAGCAGCAGCAAGGGAGCAATGGGGGAGCAGATTCTTGGTCTGTGATTGTCTACAGGCCAAGCTCCATATGGTGTGGCCCTGGCCTTAGACATTCCTGGAGCCATTGCAGCATAGGATGATTATTTGATGTTTGTGAATTTGTGTAGATATGTTATAAGATAAGAGGAGGGAGGCTTCACCAAAAGCTGAAGCTCATGGGGGAGACTCTGTAACAAAAAGGCTGAAACTTTCCCACTAAAAGGATAGAAGCAATCCAAACGTCTGTTGTTTCAGTAGCTAAAGTAATATTTACTGGGCTTAAGTTTAATAGCATTGCTGTAGAGCTGCCAAAGGGCTTTGTATATTGATAGAGATAATGAAGGTTATTAGTTCTCTATCTGTCTTTTGTCAAATCTATTAGCCAAAAAACAACTAAAATACATAATATGGATGACCATGTCCAAAAAAGCTCTTTGTCTAGGGACATTGCGCAGATGTCGCCAGAGGTATCTCAGCAGCACTTACCAAAGTGCCTGAGGCAGAATTGACGGTGTAAGATGAGTTTGTAAGCCTGGCATTCGGAGCAGGGTTTACCGCCAGGAGGATGCCATTTTTATACCATCGGTATTCCGACGCTGGGAATCCTTCGCTTTCTCGACATTTTAGTTCCACTGCAGTACCACTCATTGCTGAAGGAGGGACATCGCACACAGGGACACCAGGGGCCACTGTGAAAATAATAAAGACCATTACACCTACATACACAGCAACCAGCAATCTCTGCTCACCCCTAAATTCATGTGTTCAGTTTTGCACCAATCTCGCAGACCATACACACATGTTATCTTGTGTTAGGGAGCTGCTATCTGGTTACCTCCCATTTGTTCTGTTGTTAGGCTGCTGGGGGGAAAGGGAAGGGTCTGATATCACTCCAACTTGCAGTACAGCAGTAAAGAGTGACTGAAGTTTATTACAGCACAAGTCACATGACTAGGGAAAGCTGGGAAACTGACAATATGTCTAGCCCCATGTCAGATTTCAAAATTAAATATAAAAAAATCAGTTTACTCTTTTGAGAAACGGATTTCAGTGTAGAATTCTGCTGGAGCAGCTCTATTCACTGATGCGTTTTGGGGGGAAAAAAAATCCCATGACAATATCCTTTTAAATAGGAAGTAGACTTAAAATATGATATTGTCACTTGCAGCACCACTTCTCAACTACTGTCCCGAAATACCAACACTACCACCAGGCCAAAGGAGCACTGGGGTTACCCTTCTTGTATAAGATCGCTCCGTGCATAAAAACATAAGAACAGAATTAGTTCTGTTTCTACTTGCTATATATATACAATCGCCTTTATTTACAATTTGCATTCATCACTTCTATTTTAAGTGTTCAGTTGAGTTACTGCACTCATGGAAAATACCTTTAAGGAAAGAAGAGTATTTTCCCCTGAAACTCAACACTCAACATCTGGATGTTCTCTAAAGATAAAAAACAAAAAAACAAGGATGACCTGCCTAAGAGGGAGCAGAAACAGAGATACTTCCATATATTTTATGGGGCTATAAAAGATGAAAACAGACTTTAGCTAGAGGAATGCACTGGGAATGAATTAAACTATATTATATTTAAGGTTATCACTTCCTTGGTTTAAGGAACAAAAACTTCAAGTTATATAGAATAGTCTATTTTTTTGGGGGTCTTCAGCAACATATGTGCAATAAACTTGTATATATTACTTCCTAATATTGTAGTCTTATATGCGGTTTTGTGTGATTTTTCCCATAACTGAGAACGTGAAGGCTCTGAAATGATCAAGAATTTGGCTTTTATTGGACGCCAGCATGTCCTTTGGGAAGTAGACTTTTCCTGTCCACCTAATTTCATCTTAAATCCATGCCTCGAGGCCTCAACTCCATTCAGTCTCAACTGCACTCCTTTCAGTAAATCCCACCCATGGATTTGACAAAATCTGCATCTTTCCCACAAGCTATATGCTGTTTTGGTGTGATTTTTCCCATAACTGACTGACTGTGAAGACTAAAATTATCAAGAATTTACCTGGCTTTTATTGGACACCAGCAGGTCCTTTGAGAACTTTCCTGTCCACCAAATTCCATGCCTCGCAGCCTCAACTCCATTCAGTCTCAAATCTACTCCTTTCAGTAAATCCCACCATCATTCCCACAAAGTACCCTAGAGCATAAATGTTCTCAGGTTTGGTGCTCCCTAACTAAGAGACTCTCCTCTAGCGAATGTGACATTTTCCTGGAAGGTAAACCAGAGAGGTAGCCTAGAGGTTGACCATTGGTAATGGTAGCCCACAGGTTGAACATTGTATACTTGGTACTTGGGGGTAGGTATTATCTATTTGGAAGATAAAAGCTCATAGTTTGACCCTTGGTATAATGTATCCTGGGAACAAGCAAATGTGGGCCTCCCTGGCACAAATCGCCTGGCGATAGAGTCCACAGGGCTACAGGTGTAAAAGTAAAAACTAATTTTATTGAAAAAAAATATGGAAATCTCCAGAGGCCCTACTCGTTTCATGCTCAATAAAAAAATTGTATTTTTTTCAATAAAAGTTGTTTTTATTTTTACAACCGTGGGCCTGTGGATTTCTTGGGGAGTGTAGGGGAGGCTTATGTTTGCTCGTTCACACAATTAATTGTTTTCCGCTCCTTAAGCTGAGGGTTTGGGGCCGGAGCACCTGGACTACTGATTCTGCTTAGTGAGAGTATCCACACTGGGACTGGCTGCAACAGATTTTAGACCCCACCATTAAACATCACGGTTAGATCTTGTTATGCTGTTAAACATTAAATATTCCCTTACCTAAAACCTTCAAATCAATGACAATTTCCTGAAATGATTTGCTGTCTTTAGGGGCAGTAACTTCACATCGATATTTCCCCGAATCCGCTCTGGTCGTGTTCTTAAACCAGATGCTGGACTCGATCATCTCCGCTCGGCCCCGCAAACCCGCTGTGGAATCAAGAGAAGTGATCAGCACCCATAAATGTACACTTTGCCACTGGATGCTAAAGCAAGGTTACTAAAGGATAGTAATAAGATAATACATGAGGTTACTAAAGGATAGTAATAACATAATACATGATCATGAAAATTTGAGCCAGGAACAACTGCATGTATCAGATGAAATCTCTGAACCTGATTCTAGCTCGCTGCCTGTAATTTTATATTCACCAATTATTTGCTACTTATTTATCCATGGTGGGGACTGCAATAAACATAATGCTATGAGCTAGTGCCTTACAGAAGGGTGAATACTGGGCAACTTTTATTGACCATCGTAAGTTGTGCCAGAAAAGACATTAGAAATGACACCTGTGAGTTACTATGTCTATTTCTAGAGAGGGTGGAAATTCCATGTTACCTGCTAGTGTGTTATTATAATAGATGAAGGAGATATCGCCATTGGGTACCACTTTCTTCCATTCCAGTCTCACAGGTTGATCTTTCTCCAGTTTATACTTGCAGGAAAGAATAGCCTCTGAAAACCAATAACATGATGTCAATGCAGCTAAACACAAACAGCTGCAGACTCTTACACTATACACAAATGTGTTTAAAGCTACAAACTGCAATCCCCCAGCTGCTGTCAAACGACACTTGCCAAAATCTGTTCAACTTAATGGAAAGCAAAAGGTTGAGCATCCACAGGTTTTACGCAGGTCTCTCCAACATTTTCCATGCAGTGGGCCAGTTATACAGTATACAGAATATGTTGCTGGGCTGAAGCATACAGGTGTGGGACCCCTTATCCAAAAGCCTCAGTGAAAGTAATTCAACATTTTTAAGCTGAGAAAACAGGAAGAATAAACTTGTTCTGAACACTAGCAAGGGACTTTTGAACAGGATTGGGTGGTGAACAGGTTGAGGAGGCATAATCCTCTGACAGAAATTCAACATGTTGTCACTAGTGATGGCTGAATTTGGGGCATTTCACTTCACCGAAAAATTCACGAATTTCCCATGAAATTCGTAAAACTGTGAAAAATTTGCGAAACAGCACCGGTGTCTAATTGTTGACGCCGGCGTCCGTTTTTGCAAATTTGCTGGTGAAAATGCGCCGGCATCCAAAAAAAATGGACGCCAGCGTCCATTTTTTTTTGATGCCGGAGAATTTTTCGCGACCGTTTCGCGAATGTGTTCACTGGCGGCGAATCGCGGGAATTCGCGGGAAAATTCACGCCATTACTAGTTGTCACCCTGCAATGCATTAGTCTTGCTGTCAAACTATGTCATATTGCATGTTTAGAGGCCAGGTCATGGTAAAATGATGATGTCACAATGAAGTCTATGGGTCCTAGAGCAGACTCGGGGTCATAAAAACCCTTTGGAAAGCCACATCTGGCCAACGGGCCTCCAGTTGGACAGCCCTGGTCTAACTCATTGATTTCCAAACCAGTGGGGCTATCCCCCCAAACAGTGGCAGGAGAGTTCAGCCTGAAGGCCGGTTAGGATGAGACTTGGGGAAAGTATCTATTTCTTCTACAAGATATGCCTGAAAGCCAAACTTGAAGGTTGGCTAGGGTAAGATTTAGGGGGAACTCACTGATTCCCAGAGGCAGGAGGGTTCAGCCTGAAGGCCAATAAGGATGAGACTTGGGGAGAATATCTATTTCTTCTCCAAGATATGCCTGAAAGCCAAGCTTGAAGGTCGGTTAGGGTAAGATTTGGAGGGAACTCGTTGATTCCCACACCTGTGGTAGGAGGTAGGAGGGTTCATCCTGAAGGCCAATTAAGGTGAGACTAGGGCAGAATTTCTATTTCCTCTCCCATGATATGCCCAAAAGCCAAGTTTGAAGGTCTATTAGAGTAAGATTTGGAGGGAAATGATATCCTAGATATTCTTGGAAGAATCTAAAGCATTCATCTTTTTCAATATCTGTAACCTTGCTGGGGGGCTTGAATTTAAAGAGCCACACAACCACTGGCCCAAATGTTGCAAGATATTCTGATGCATACACACATTTTTGTGAAATGACTGATTTACTGTAGATCATGGATGTGTTCTGTTACCTTGACAAAAGTCATTCGAGTGGGATATAAGAAGTTTAAATTCTGTTGATAAGCAGCTGTATGAGACAGTAGCTGAGCAGTAAGTTGGCTGCCATTTCTACTCAGGATGTACAAATTGCCAAAGGTCTTCATAGTGTTGTGTATAATATTGACTCAATTAAGATTAAGCAAAATATCTCCATACATATTGTTATTATCATTTTTATCTTTGCGAAAATGAAACCAAAGGCACAATATTAATTCTCTACTTTCCCCTTTACGTTTTCTTCTTTGGTTCAGGAATATATTGCCCCCTTTATACTCTATTCAGGGAACTCTATTATTTTGCTGGGATGTTGTAAAATTTATGGATTTTAGACGTTACGTAGAGATCCCCCACACACACAAACACCCAATAAGCTGGAGACAAGATTTACATTGGCTATTTGTTCTGACCCCAAGCCCAGAAGGAATACTGGAGCCTGACATGGGTAAGTAGTAGGGGTCAGGAGGGAGGCAATGGTTAAGGTTTTAACAGCAAGAAGAACTTCCTGAATATTTGTAAAGTGATACCAACACATTCCTTTATAAAACAAGAATACTGTATATCAGCAGCATTTTATCATGTGATTAACAATCACCCATGGAAACCTTGCTCAGCACTAAATCAAAAACCTCTCATCTTTTATTCAAGGTTAAAAAAACCCAAAATATTAAAATAGGTGTTGTTGACAGACTACATCGGAATTTCTGGTAGAAAATATATATTTGATTTCCCTATACAGGTGACCCATTTGGCCAAAAGGGTGAACAAAAGGCTGTGAAGGGTCCTGCTGAATGAACCCACCTCCAAACTCTTGCACTTGTACATTGCTGTTATCTGACGAGACATGGACGCCAAAGGTTCCCTTGCCTAAGAGAAAAGGAAAATACACATTGTAAACATTGCGTTTGTACAAAATTAATCATCTGTATAACTGTATAAAAAAACATTTTGGTTCAACGACTATTAATACGACTAAGAACACATTGGGGCAGATTCACTAAAGGACGAAGTGGCTAACGATAGCGTCAATTCGCCAGCATTGCCACCTGCAGGGACATCACCAAGTCACTAACAGATGCAGGCGCTAATTCGCTAGCGAAAGAGACCGTCGCTAGCATTCGTGCGTACTCTATCGCCAGGCGACTTTTCACTCTGGAGAAAGGTCTTTACTCCGCAAACTCGGTGAAGTGCTCATTTTACTGAACGTTACCTCTTTCGCCAGAGTTGACTTCTCCACCTCAAACCAGGTTAAGTGCTAAACAGAAGCTAGATCTTCCTCAATCTTTTGTCACTTACATTGTATCCTGCGAGCCGAAAATGCATTAAAGTTACGCTTTAAAAACGCTGGTGACTTTTCCTTTTTTTGAAGTGGAATTGCCTGAAAAAGCTCATGTGTAGGGCATTATATAAACTCTCTTGTCTTTATTAAGGTTCCCTGGACATTTGTAATAAAAAGTGGTAACTTCAAGCATTTGCACCAACATTTATAATAAAGACGTCCATATAACTTTAAATTACCCGCCGAATGCAAATTGACCTAAGCGCAAGATCACTAGTGAATTTTCGCTAGGCAGAAACGAATGCTAGCGCATCTTCGCTATGAAATGCTCGAACTGCCGAAGTAATGCTAGTGAAAAGTCGCCAGGTAGCGAATTTGAATTTGGCGAAGTGGTGCGAAAGTGGTCGCTGGCGACAATTCGCCCTTTAGTAAATCTGCCCCAGTGTCTTCTATATTCGCCAACAATACTTAGCACAAACAGGGCTGTCTGGTTAAAAGTCCTTGGGGTGAAAATAATTCCCCATACCTCATTGTTTCATACAACTAACATCTATTTTTACTTGGATACGGAGTTGCACTTCCACAACAACAAAAGAGCATCACTTATAAACTGTAGTGGTTTTTGGAAAGGCTCTAGTTCAAGGCCTACTTTGAGGTCCAGTATTTGTTGAGGAAGCTGTTGCTGAATTAAAATCCCCAGCAGCTGGAATTCCATACACTAGACATCCAGGACTGATGTATTTTTTCTAGAGTTGACACCAGCCTTCATGTATTTCCCTAGGGGCCCATTCCTACATAAAGCTCTTACCCAACATGGGAAAAATAATGTCCTTCCAGAAGAATATCAACTTCAATGCATGGATTTTAGGACAGCAGCCTCTTATATATGAGGCCCAGTAGCCTCACATAATCCTTAAATTTCAGCTGGTGACAGCTGCCAACTCCAAGGCCTCTGAGGTTCCCAGTGCCATAGAAAAAGTTGAAAAACGCAGATAATTGATTAGAGAAAGGCACCAAAGCAAATATTCATGCCACCAAGCAAGCATGTGATTAAATTAAGAAGACCTGTCATTCACAAATTCCACTGCAAAAGTTTAACCGTGCGTTTCCACCTCGAGAACCCCATCAAATCGATTTGTTGCTGACTCTGATGTAGATTATTGCTTCAATAAAAATCCACATCTGATGCTCTGAAACCATCTATCGCATAAATGTCCAGCCTTCTTCCAAAAGCTTTTGTGGAACTTAAATTATCATTGTTCCTTAAAGGATTAGTAAACCTTTTTAAATTAGTGAAAGTAAAATTGCTGAGGGTGCTATTCTAAGATATTTTGCAATGTATGTTAATTATTTATTCCATGATATCAAGAGATACATGTACTGTTAATATGAATGAACTTTGTTACAACAGCGCCACCTGCTGGTCATTTTCTGACCAGTCTGACCACCAAGTAGTCAAGGAAGTTGTCAGGAGAAAGAGGCTGCTCTGATGTTCTTCTGCTTAGGAATACATCTAGAAAACTTTCTCAAATCTTTCCTAAGCATAAGAACATCAGAGCAGCCTCTTTCTTTCTCCTGACAACTTTCTTGACTACTTGGTGGTCAGACTGGTGGGAAACTGACCAGCAGGTGGCGCTGTTGTAACAAAATTCATTCATAATAACAGTAGATGTATCCCTTAATATCTTGGAATAAAAACAAAATAAATAATTAACGTACATTGCAAAATATCTTAGAATAGCACCTTCGGCAATTTTACTTTCACTAATTTTAAAGGTTTACTTATCCTTTAAGAGATAAAAGGGCACAATCAGGTCTAGGCCAGGCTTCCAATAGCCTCCTGTGTTGAATGCACCAATGCAAAATGTACCTTATGGTCTTCTCTTGCTTTTACTTAGTCTGGAGAGAAGTGTCACCACCTTGCACCAAGTCAAAATGGTGGCGATATAGCATCTCATCAACAACAGAATCTTTCTATATTTCAGAACATTTACTGGTATGTGGGTCATTGTCAAACTGAATACTAAGATTGGCTATAGACCAGAATAGCACTGTGAAGGTTCAAAAGCTTCTTTGGTGAAGACCTGCTAATTCTCTATTGTTTTGAAAGCCCCTGAGATGTTGTAGGGCCAAGAAGAGGTCTGATTGTCTCATTGGTTAAAAGGCCATACGATGACGCAGTGCCAAGAAGGTTCTGATTATCTGGTTGGTTAACAGGTTGGTGTAGACTTGTTAAGTCTCTTTTGCTCTGACAGACCATAGATTTAATGCTGAGAAGGTTCTATGATTGCAATGGCTAACAGACTTGTGTAGAGAAGCTAGAAGTTGATGTAGTACCAACAAACTTGCTAAAATGCAATACGGCTCTAATGCTCTAAAAGGCTATAAGCCAGAGAAGCCCTTATAAGGGCCTGATTTATGATGCCACAGGTTGGTTAGCAAACACTGCATAATGTCAAAAGCCCTCCTTTTAATGGGGCCATATAACCTTTCATAATAAATATATTTGCTATGCTAATTTCTCTAGTAAACCTACACCACTCAACAATGTTTCCTTTTTTTAGAAATTTAAAGACAAATACACCTACACACATGCAAGTTGGCCATTACCCCAGTAGGAACACCACAGCATAATCCAGGTAGCCTTGCCCGCACTAAGACCCGCAGAGATCTCAGTTCCCAAATCTTTTCTTTCAAGAAAACCAGAATTATGGAGACCTGGTTTGATTTCTCCATCTCATTCATAAGCTGTTACTGGCAGCTGTTAGTCACTGGGATGGCTCCAGCCTCAACGCTGATGGCATTTACCGAGCAAATGAAATTACAAGCCTGAAGTGTGCCCAGAACTCAATTAAAAAGTCACGGTATTGTGAAACTGTGAGAGAGACCCTGTTCCCTTTGATCAGCAGCCTCAATAGTATTAAGGAAACTGGGGCAAGTATTACAGACAAGGTTTATAAAGGATGTTATATATAATGAAAGAGAACTGGAGAGCCTTCCAGTGTGAAAAAATGTAGTTTTTATTGAAGCACTACATGTTACACCAGAGGAAGGACTCGTGTGGTCCGAAACATGTAGTGCTTCAAGAAAAACTAAATTTTTTCACACTGGAAGGCTCTTCAGTTCTCTTTCATTATATATGATACTGCTGTGAAGATGGCTACTCTACTAAACTGTTGAAGAGCCTGACTACAAGTCTATTGTTGGGGAATAATCGACTATAGTTTATAAAGGATGGTGGTTTTTTCCCTATAGAGGTAACTGCCCTCATTTGCTTCTTATCAGACTTTTTAAAAAAGCTGTATTCCTTAAAGGGAATCGATCATGATTTTTATAGTGTCGTTTTTGTTCCTAAATTATGCTGTTTACACTGTAAATAATTGACTCTACCATATACAATTTCATTCCTGAACCAACAGGTGTATTTTTTAGTTCTGGTTTAGGTAATATTTGTTATGGTTAGATTTAGGTAATATTGGTGTGTCGGTGCTTCTCGGGTCATTTTGCCTGGTCATGTGCTTTCAGAAAGAGCCAGCACTTTAGGATGGAACTGCTTTCTGGCAGGCTGTTGTTTCTCCCACTCAATGTAACTGAAGGAGTCGCGGTGGGACATGGGATTTTACTATTGAGTGTTGTTCTTAGATCTACCAGGCAGTGTTTATCTTGTGTTAGGGAGCTGCTATCTGGTTACCTTCCCATTGTTCTGTTGTTTGGCTACTGGGGGGGGGGAGGAAGGGGGGTGATATAACTCCAACTTGCAGTACAGCAGTAAAGAGCGACTGAAGTTAATCAAAGCACAAGTCACATGACTGGGGGCAACTGGGATACTGACAATATGTCTAGCCCCATGTCAGATTTCAAAAATAAATATTAAAAAATCTGTTTGCTCTATTGAAAAACGGATTTCAGTGCAGAAGTCTGCTGGAGCAGCACTATTAACTGATGTGTTTTGAAAAAACATGTTTTCCCATGACAGTATCCCTTTAAGGAAGTGGGGCATCATTCAGACATGCAGAGGCCGTAATACCTTTTTTTACTTTAACCCGAGGCAACAATAAATAACTTCTAAAATGTTCCTTGGTTCTGTCCTGCATTCGTCCATGGATACAGCTAATTGAAATAACAACCACTTTCTAAAGAAATAACATATATAAGATGTCTTCTTTATAAAAAGAGAACCTTTGCTTTTCCCAACTGTTCATAAAGCTTCACTAAAAACAAAGAAAAAGCTTGGGCTGTGTGAGTTGACACAATAAACACTCCTCAGAGACACAACAACAGATGTTTCCTATACTGGCACAGGCTCAAGGTAAAGGATCTTTGAAAACAGCACAAAGTGGAAACATATCAGCACCGAGTTTCGTCCCGCTGACTCCAGCGTAATGATCCGGTCCATATAAATCCCCAGTGGCAGGGAACTCACTCTTTCCTTTTTTGGGGAACTCAAGATTCAAATTGGAGAAGAGCATATGTGAATTTGAGGCACGTGATGTGTGTGTGTAATTCGAATGGAACTGTTCCATACATAGTTACAGAAGCAATGTACATTCACCAGAGTGTTATCATTCAGGTCTGGTTGGAAAAGAAAAACTGTAAACAGCAACGTACAGCCAGTTCTGTAACTGCAGAGTATCCATGAAATTAAAGGAAAACTATTCCCCTCTGAACAATGTAGGTCTCTATAAAAAGATATTGCATAAAACAGTTCAGGTGTAAAACCCTGCTTCATGTAAATCAACTTTTTTAGCATTATGTGCCATTGGGTAATCATAAATAGAAAATTGCCATTTTAAAAAATTAGGGCCGCCCCCTGGGATCGTATGATTCACAGTGCACACATACAAACCATACATGTTAGGTCACATGAGCCAATTAACAGACAGAGTTATGTCTTTTGCATAGACACTTCTTCCTGTTACAGTCAGATGGCAGATTTGGTTATAAGACCTAATCCATTTATCTACACCACATGGCCAAATGTATGTGGACACTTCTCTGTCCAGGACATAACTACAAAGGGAACAAACCCTGCGGTTGAAGGTGACCAGGAGTGTAGAGGGTACAGTAAGGCCCTAAATAATGAGCAGTTTCAGTATAGCTTGGTAGAGTAGGTCAACTTACCAATATTTTGATGCCTTAAACTGAATTTGCTGTGGGACCCAATAACATCTAATTACGGCACTGTTGGGGCTCTTTTTTCTCCTAAAACAAACTTTACCCTCTTGGAAGTCATCTACATGTTGGAACACTGTTGGTAGGTTCTGCTTCCATTTAGGTCAGGCACTTATGTTGGGGGATCAGGTCTGGCAAACATTAATGTTCCAATTCTTTCACAGGTAAGATTAATATCTGGGCTTTGTGCATCCCAGTCAAGTTCTCATTTCTGAAAGACAATTCTGCATCGTCTTCTTGCTAAAGTTCCTTGGTGCCCCTAAAACGCTATTTTACCTTAATCCATCGGTTCCTCACCCCCTGCCTTGACTCTGACTTTGCTACTCACTGTCTG